>NC_142930.1:56010253-56195253 GCF_046866305.1 Octopus bimaculoides | reverse complement strand
ACTTGTGTCCTACAAATTTATGAGATTTAAATCCTCTGGACTACTGCCTTCAGGCATTTGTGAAAGGGAGACTAGCTGACATCCACACAATACCATAGTTTCAATAAAGGCTGCCCATGTCCAGTTTTTGTCTGAAATGAATAAGCAGCATTTAGTGCAAGCATGTCATTGATTCCAGTTCTACATTGAAGCATTCTTAGAAGCTGGAGGCAGATTCATAGAATAATCTTATGAGAAAGCTTTCTAAGAACAAATGAACTGGCACAAACTGCTTAGATTTTGGGATCGATCTGGTACTGAACAAGAATTCTGGATTATTTATTTATTTATTTTTTTTTTTTTTGAGAGAGAGAGGTTGGGTTCATTTTTAGTATTCTCATTTGTGAGAGCAGTCGAGTTTATTTCAGATATTCTCATTTTAAAAATCCTGGCTAATCGTTGAGAGGATGTTGGTATTGCCTTCATGGCACTTTCTGAGTGCTCTTTTTATGTTATTGCTTTTATTGCCATTACTCTTATAAATTTGTTTTATTTCCACATCTCTTACATTCTTATTTTAGTCTTCACTCATTTCAGACAAGAGTTTAGATTTTTCTCATCTATGTATAAGGCATTAATGTTTTCACAATTATATCAATATGACATCCCATACTTCCCATCAAGTCAAACAAATGCACTAGATATTTTATTACTAGTATAACAACTAGATTTACATGTAAATCTGCATATATGGTTTCAAGTTTTGGCACAAAGCCAACAATTTTGGGGGAGGGGGTAAGTCAGTTACATCGACCCCGGGTCTCACTGGTACTTATTTTATCGATCCCAAAAGGATGAACGGCAAAGTAAATCTCAGTGGAATTCGAATTCAGAATGTAAATATGAACAAAATGCCACAAAGCATTTTGACTGGTGCAATAACGATTCTGTTAGCTCACTGCCTTTGAATTTGCCTATATCACTTATCCATTTCTACTGCAGTTACTTTTTAGAATGCAATGTACTAATAATATTACAACCTTGCTGTATTTATTAGTTTTATTAATCTCATACTATTTGCCCTGAGCATCCCCTCTTTCCTTATTGTTACAAATGCAGTCATATATTTGCATTTTTATGTTTGTGAATTATGCATGTATACATTAAGTTTAGCATGAATGTACTTTCATTCTCATGTTTTCATTTAAGTGTATTTATGTATATATTTATGAGAAAAGCTGAGCATAGACTACACATAAAATGCAAAGACAAGATAAAAACATGGAAATCATGTCTTCTCATCAGTTGTTGATTGAAAATCAAGGCAGTTTTGGCTCTTTATTAACAGGATTACTGACTTCCAAGTATCAACAATGAATGCTACTTAGAAAGGTGGTGAGGACAACAGGACAACAAATAAACGAAAATATACAAAATGTTATATGCAGCATGTAATGTTGCTTGACTGGGGAAAACTTAGTTCATGTGGCTATAACAAACAGAGGCCAAGACAATGATTTACACAATTAAATGTTAATGCTTTTCTATCATTATGAAAAGAAATAAGAGAGATGCAATCTTGCATATTGTAATTCTAAGAGAAAATAAGACAGTATATTTGTTGGACATTAGTCCTAAAACAACAGGTGTGATAAAGAAAGAAGCATGCTTTTGTATTTATATGATTCTTAAGACCTTTGGAAGACAGAAGCCATGATTTTAAGAATCACGAGAAGACAGAAAGGCACTGTGGGAAAGGTTAAAATCAGAGTGCTGATTTATTGAAAATACTTGACTGAAATACAGGGAATAAAAATAGCTGAAAATAGATTTGAGTGAAGTAGTACTTGCTCCAATCAACAATTAGTTATTGTTAAAATTTCAAAATAAGAGAAACAGGTTAAAGGGAAAATATTATGTTGTTACAATTTATGAAAATGTTATTCTAAAAATGTATATGTGCCTATCATGATTATGCTTGTAGTCAGAAGATCGATGATGATCATGTTAATGTCTCTTTATGAACCATGTTATAACTGGTGCAAAATCTGAAGAAAAAGGGATATGATAACACTGTCTTTTTTCCTGTGTTTTTATGGCAGTACCACAATGTTATAAAAAAATACATACTATAATATCTCACTATTAGCATCTGTACATAAATAGTCAATTATATTTGTGTGTTCTTGAAATGATTCTGTGAGTTGCTTTTATTAATTGCTTTAGTGAATCCTGATGTTTTCTAACCCTTCATTTCATAAAACAAGACAATTTAGCTATATTCAAAAAAATATTGTATCATTTCCTATAAATTGATTAACTGTAGACTGGACCAATGTTTATACCTATCTATTGTATTTTTCATGCAACTTATTTCAATCAATTGTATTGATGAAGTGTATTTCGAACAAGTGTTTTCAATAACTATCTGTACTTTTAGAAATATGCATATATGTGTATGTGTGTGTATGTGTGTGAGAGAGAGAGAGAGAGAGAGAGAGGGGGTCCAACCAGGTGGTGAGTCTAGATGTGATAAGTCTGTTTACCAAAGTCCCAGCTAATGAAGTACTATCAGTGATTCAAGGCACTAGTTTAAAAAACTAGTGATGGATACTGCATCCAGAGATCCCAGGGATTCTGGCCTTTTGAACAGATTCATCAACATATCCATTATTCTGTAAATATGTCACTGTTCTCCTCGAAAGAATTCCCATAAAGATCTTGCCTTCCACATTCAATAAGGATATCAGCCTAAACTGTTTTAAAGTCTTTGCATTGGCCTCCCTCAGCAGGTATATACCTTCTGCCTTACACCAATACCCTACTAGAGTCTCTTCGTGCCACAGTTGCCGGAGTAGGACAAAGAGCTTCTTTCACAGATGATTGCAATATTTATAAACTTTATATGAGACGCCATCACCTCCTGGAGCACTCTTTACTCTAGCTTTTCTTACGAAATCATTCACCTCCCTCTCCCTGATGTCCCTAATTTGGAATTCAATATCAGGTTCTGGGAGATGATTTAGCCCATGTAGAGGTGGCAGTGGCTGGTTACGGTGCAGATCGCTGTAGGTTTCTTTGATATGAGCGTCCAATTCTTCTTTAGTGCATGATAAAGAACCACTCTTCGGTTCAGTGAACAGCTTCTTAGTAAACCCGTACGGGTCCTTCAGAAACTGACCGCAAGTCCTTTTAGTCTCCTTTCAACGCTCATATCGGCAGCTATGTCGTTGCACATGACAACATTTCCCCTTCAAATCATCATACAGTAGCATGAGGCCTGGTTTTTCATCTCCTGTAGCACATTTCCATCGTTTTCTTAGGCTGGTATTTTCCTTCTTCAACTGTTTCATTTTCCTGATCATCCTGCTTGCTCCACACTTTCCTTTCGCTAATCGGATACTCTCTTTCACTCCAAATAATTCCTTTCCAGTACCGTAAATTGAGCATGTTAATTTTCCCAGTTTCTCCACTGTAGAGCCTGTCATTTTATAAAAAGCTCAACATACCTTTTTTTCAAACTCTTTATATTTCCCTTTCTCATTAGCAGCAGGCCACAAAACTCTCAGCTTCCTCTGAGTACTATATGTTGCACCAGTTTCATAGCTTGCAGTTTCCTGACAGGAAGAAGTCTTTGATGTAGCATTTATCGATTTGCTGTGGTTTGAGTCAGGGATGATTTGCCATGTGTTTTACAATCAGATGATCTACACTGCTCTGTCTTCTCACATAGGGAAGCATAAGCTCAAGATGCATTTCAGTCTGTTCATATAACATCAATATATATATACACATAAATTATTTTTGCCTTTAGCATTCTGTATATCTTACTTAATATGGATATACTTTAGAAAGCCTCAAAACTGCAGTATTCATCTTGATAAGGCACCTCATATAGATATAAAGGGTTAAAAAACAGAATTATATCAATAACTTGAAAAGTGTCTAGCAGCAGGGATGGCATAGTTAATATGTACTTTTGCTTCTCACAGCATCATCAGAAGCAAGTATCCATTAGCAACCACATACTTAAACAAATTTCATCATCTCTACTGATATAGAAAGACACTTATTACCAAACCACATATAGCCAGCAAGCTGGATAATAATCTTTATTAGTAAAGGAAGCAGTATTAGTTCAAAATAGCATTCTGCAAACCTTACTTAATATAGATATATTGTAGAAAGCTACAAAGCTATAGTATTCACCTTGAAAAAGTGTCTCATAGATATATATATAGGGACAAAAATCACAAAAGTATGTCAATAGATGAAAAGCATCCATCAGTGGTGGTGGAATTGTTAAATCTAGATTTCTGCTTTTTACAGTGTTATCAGTAGCAAGTGTCCACTGATATATCAGGTCATCTCATAAGTTCTGTCCGATTTTACCTTTTTTAAAATTGAATGAAATTTAATATTAATTTAGAATGTCTAATGGAATTAAAAATTATTTTTATGCATTTGTGTACATTTAAATTATTTAAATATTATTCTACAGAATAATAGAATTAAAATTTGTTTGATTAACATCCTTTCTAACATGGAAGTATCCGAAGAGCATTTGAGGCACATAATGCTTTATGAGTACAAGGAAACTCTGCAGCCAAAGTGACTCGAAACATACACACAGTTTATGGGAAAGAATGCTTGAATAAAAGAACTTGCAGAAGATGGTTTGCAAAATTCAGAAGTGGAGATTTCAGCCTTGAAGATGAAGATAGAACAGGACGCCCAGTTGAGTTTGATGATAAGCTCCTTGAGGTATTACTTGAAGAAAATCCTGCATTATCAGTTGATGAATTGGCAATAAAGCTTAGTTCAAACCATATAATTGTTCATCGTCATCTTCAATAACTTGGAAAGGTTCCTAAACTTGGAAAATGGGTGCCACATGAATTGTCTGAAAGCAACCACAAATCCCGAGTTGACTTTTGCTCTTCTCTCCATTCTTACAAACTCATTTCACCCTTTTTGGATAGACTCGTGACTGGTGATGAAAAATGGATCTTCTATCAAAATGTTAAACATCATAAACAGTGGCTTGGTAAAAGGGAAAAAGCTCAACCACAACTGAGAAGGGAACTTCATGGAAAAAAGGTTCTTCTCTCTATCTAATGGGATTGCAAAGGAGTAATTCATTTTGAATTGTTACCATCTAATGCAACAATTAATGTTCAAGTCTACTGTCAGCAATTAGAGCATTTGAACCAAGCTTTGAAGAAAAAAGTGACCCGCCTTAGTGAATTGAAAAGGAGTGATGTTTCATCAGGGCAATGCACGACCCCACACTGCAAAGATCGCATCACAGAAGATCGAAAAGCTTGGTTAGGAAAAAATTCCTCATCCACCTTATTCTTATTTCTTATTTCTTTATTGCCCACAAGGAGCTAAACATAGAGGGGACAAACAAGGACAGACAAAGGGATTAAGTCAATTACATCGATCCCAGTGCGTAACTGGTACTTAATTTATCGACCCCGAAAGGATGAAAGGCAAAGTGGACCTCGGCAGAATTTGAACTCAGAACGTAACGGCAGACAAAATACCTCTAAGCATTTCGCCCAGTGTGCTAACGATTCTGCCAGCTCATCCACCTTATTCTTCCGACCTTGCTCCTTCAGACTACCATTTGTTTCATAGTTTACAGAATCATTTGAGAGACATAACTTTCGCAAGCCAGGAGGAGGTCAAAACTGACATTTCAGAGTTCTTCGCTTTGAAACCAAAAGAGTTTTACATTTACATTGATGGGATTAAAAAGCTTGTAAATAGATGGAAAGGAAGTCCTAGATAATCAGGGAAAGTACATTGATGATAAAATTTCAATTAAATGTAATATTTGATCACTTGTTTTCTTTATTCAAAATTCAGACAGAACTTATGGGATGACCTGATACTTCTATGCCTTTTAACACTGTATCTCTATACAAGATACTTTCTCAGTTTTGTTGCTTTTTACAGTATATCCACATTAAGTAAGATATACAGAAAGAGATTTTGAACCAATGCTGATTCCACTGCTCGCAATGAAACTTTGGTTTTACGTTTGTTTCCAAGCTGTAATGCAATCACCAGTTGTTATATATTCTCTACAGCTCCTTTGTTTGCTCAAGAGGAATATTCTGATATCTGGACAACTCATGTTGTAATATCTCAAGCCAGTGGATCGCTAAGTAGTCAGAAAACCTTGATTACTACTTTCTGTTCCACTCCCTTTCTCTTACTATTTATAAAGATGTCAATGAAATATAATAAGAACCCATGTTTGTTTCATTTCAATTCTTAAAGTAATTTGATAATTCCCTGATATTATTGAGTATAATTCTGTTATAAATCCACTACAAATAAATCTGAACTGACAGACAAAAGTAGTCAACATCAAATATAATTACATTCAATTGGGAGGAAAAAATCAACAACAGAACCATCAGCAACAGTAATAAAACAGACAGAACGATCAGATTTTATTCTCATACAAATAAGTGTTTACATTTCAAAATTTGATCTGATTTGTAGTCACTAGATCCAAAATGAGAAAGTGGGTTAAATAACGGGAAATGGTTGGAATAAACTCACAAAGTTGTTGTTGTAATTTGAGAATTATAAAGAGATAAAAATAATACCAAAATAAAATATAGCAAAAACAAAACTACTAAATAGCAGTGTATGGGTTATAATGAAATTGGAACTAGAAAGAAAGCAACACAGGTAATATATAAAGTTCTGACACAGTGGAGGAAATGAATAAAGAATTAAAGAAAATAAAATATAAAAAAAGCAATTGAAATGATCAAATGCCATTTAGCTTGAAGTATGAATACTGAAGAAAGTTAATAAAACACAATCCCAAAGCTGTAACCAAGATGATTGTAAGATAGATTATATCATAAAAACAACAAGGATTTTTAAAGCATTGGAAGGTATTTCCTGTGACAGTGATGTATTCTCTTGTGATACACTTCAGTAATTAAACACTGATGTGATAATATTCCTTCTTCTTCAAAACTATTAAAGTCATTCTGAGTTTACTGAAATTTTGGACTGCATTTGATTCTAATGTCAACAAGTTTATTGGTGCAATTCCTGTATGGTTCAAGGAAATATTGACAAACCAATCAAGTGTCTGGACAACTTATTTATTACAGTATCACCACCCACATTTATGATATTACTTAGAGTTTAAATGAGACATTCTGTTTTATATACAGTGGGCAAATAATGTTTTAGAATTTTTCTCTCTTTGCAATTGTTATAGTTAAGAAACCCTTGTCAAGATTTATTGGAAAGCAAAATATTCCTTGTTACATGAAAAGAAAATCAAATGGTTTTCAATGTTTTTGTAATCAAATAATTTCTATCCTCATTAAGTATTCCTGCTGAATTATTGAATTAATGGATTTGAACAGCTCATGTCTAATTTCCTGGAAGTGTTCCATAAAAAGGGTAGCAAATTCTAAAGCCAAACAGTTTGAGAAAATGTCACTTCTTAAAAATAAAATCATAGACAATACTTGAACATAAAATCAAACTATACTAAAAATACCAATGTGATTAATTGTAAAATTTTCACTTACCAACACACTAAAACCATTAAGCCATTGACATGCAATATCCTCTCTCTGACTTCTGTTACTACTTGCACTGTTTCACGTTCTTCTGAAATAGTAGACTGGACTTCCATTGGCTAAGCTCACACAATACCTGATCTCTATCTCTTCTTACAATGTCTGCTATGTAGGACTCTATGAACTACATTGATTACAGATATGCTACTTATATGTTCTACTCATATTTCAATACAGTCATTAGCCTACAATGAAACACATACTGTATATCAACTGTTTCAAATGCACCAACTTTGAGAGGAATTGCAAGAAAATTTCCTTTCTCTTCTGACTAAATTATTTAGAGAATAAAATTACTCTGTATAACTTCTATTTTATAATTTAGTCTTGCATTATTATTAATGTTTAAAACCAATATCATAAAATGATAAAACAAATTTGACATTTTCAGAATCTCAACTCAGAACTGTAATTTTCTGGAAAAAAACGTCAATGTCAATTAAGAAAGTTAATTATGTAGTCTTTATTTGAAATTTTACCCATGAACCTCTATTTTACTTTTTACACGACATTTTTTAATGTAGTTGCAATGAAAAGATTAGGTAGTAATTTGAGCTGAATAGATAATGAAAAGAAATATGATGTCAGTGACAGGGTTTTGTGGTTGTAGTGGAACGAGTAAAACAGTTTTCTTAAATTCAGTGTGAAATATTGGGATATTTGCTTATATATATGCAGAAAAGGTAATCTATTATGCTATGTTTCTTTCAATGAAAGGTTACAGTTAATATTTGGTGTTATACTGAGGAAGACAATATTAATATAGGAGATGAGAAGTAGCAGTGTGAGAAACCTCTGAACAGTAGTTCAGCAATAAACATATGTTGAACCTATGCAAAACATGAATACCTCATACAGAACAATTTACTCCCTTTTTGGTAGTAATACACCCATCATATCTTATCCACAAGTTCCCCACCACCACCAAATGTCATCTACCTCCAATACAAATTCAAACTTGGTGAGGCTTGAAGCAACTATAAATGTAGGAGGACACTTGTTTAAGAATTACATTGAGGGTTTTGTAAAAACTGAAACATTTGCTTTTTAAATTATTTTGCGGCACCTACAGATCGAGAGATCCTAAGCTGTAGTTTTTTAGCTTATTTCTGAATAATGTACTGTCTACCTGATTTGTAAGTCTTCATTCACACTGGTGGCAATAAATTCATCTTTTACAAGAAATGTATACAAACTGTAAAGAGAGATAAACAAATTAATCAGAATTTGAACAATACACTACTCTCTAAAGACAAGAAAACTGATTTTATATGATATAATGTAAATAATATATCAAGTTGTGAAGGACCTTTAATAACTTGATTTAGGTCAGGTCTCATGGCATTAGCAGTTGAGAAACAAATCCTCCTAGCTATCCCATGTAACATTTACAGATGTTCAAATACCTAGTCTCAAGTGCTAGGTGTACATAGTTGAATGGAACAAATATGTTACACATATAACATGTTAAAATCAAATGGTAAAAGGATTAACTTCTGTGAAGCTATATTTCGAAAACCATAATTTCAAAAGGATATCATTAAACTATAATCTTTCAATATCATAATCTCAACATAAAATTACAGAAATTTATCTTGTTGATGTAATAAATTTCATGTTATGCTCACTTAAGCTGATGTATATAATATTATAGCAATAGAGAGAAGAGAAAAGCAGACCATCTGTTTTCTTATTTAGAATTTCAGACCACCAGTTATCAGTCCTTTCTGCATATTTGGTTGTCATAGCAATGGTTTCTATTCTTGTGACCTTGCTGGAAGAATCAACCTTCAATATGAATCCTGTAGCTAGTAAAAGGTATAATTATATTGCAAACTTTTAATTAATTTATCAATACTTTACTCATTCTTTCTTTAATCACACTTTTCATTTCTGTGAATTTATTAAAAAAACATGTCTTTGTGACCAAGATGTCTTGGTAAAAATATTTTGCATTGATATGGAGAAGTTTTAGAATTATGATATAATAAATTACACATGAATGTTCCATGCACATTTACCCTCCAACTTCTTGATAAATTTAAATACAACATAATTGAATTAACCCCATGCTGTTACCCTAACAACTAAATCTTAGATTTTCTAAAGTAACTTAGAGACACTGTTCAACCTACACAAGTTCAAAGTATGAAGTCAAATGCATTTGATGTCGGCTTAACTTCCAGATAAATTACAAAATCTTAAATCTAAAAACATTCACTTACCCTGGTAGTTCATAAATTTGACACTCAAGTTGAACTGTGTTTAGTATTTATCTATCTATCTGTCTGTCTGTCTATCTATCTAACCATCTATCTATCAACCATCTATCTATATATATGTGTGTGTGTGTGTGTGTATGTGCGCGCGTATATATATATATATAATAATGTGTTTTTTTTATACTTCTTTTATTTTTTAAAATTAAGATAAACAAAAATCTTTTTTAATCTAAAATATACTCTCCTTCATTTTCTACGGTGCCTTTCCATCTACCTGGTAGACTTGCAAGGTCTCTCTTCCATAAGTCACTTGTTTGTAACGAAAAATGCTCTTCCAGTACTGTTCTGACCTCATCTACAGAATTCATATTTTTTCCAACTAAATGATTTTGAAGACTGCGGAATAAATGATATAATCAGATGACACAATTTCCAGTGAATATGGTGGGTAGAACATCGCTTCCCATTCAGACAGCTCCAGCCTTTGAAGTAACATCCTTGCTGTGTGTGGCTGAGCATTACCCTGATGGAAGAACACCTTTCATCTTGATATCAAAGATGGTTGTTTTTCTTCTCATGCTGGCTTAAGCTGCTCAAGTTACTCATAGTAGATCTCCTTTGTTATCATTTGGTTTGGATCTAAAAGTTCAAAGTGGACTAAACATATGTGTGGAAGAAGGACGTTAAATGATGATGATGATGATGGGGGTGTATGGCTTAGTGGTTAATGCATTACACTCACAATTGCGAGATCATGGTTTCAATAACCAGACTGGGTGGTGAGCTGTGTTCTTGAGCAAAGCACTTCATCAAATGTTGCTCTGTGATCACTTTGATACCTGACGTGTGGTATACACCATGCTCCTATTCAGATAACATCAATTTAATAGAGAGCATGAACTAATGTGTGGCATGCACATTTGATCACTATGAACAAATCATTTGTGCCGGTCGTTCGGCTAAAGCTGAACACTCATACATCATATTCGATGGAAGAGTCCATCATATATATATATATATATATATATAAATATATAAAATTAATTGTGACAGAAGTAGTATTAATACCAAAAGGTAATGTTTATCCCTGCTTAAAATGTGGATGTTGTGTTAGAACACAGAATACCGTGATAGTTACCATGAGAGAACCTCATGTGATTCCAGTTTTTATTGGCCTTGTCGCCACAAGTCCATATGCACCACAAGTCCATATTCACTGCAAGTCCATATGCACTGCAAGTCTATATGCACTGCAAGTCCATATGCACTGCAAATCCAGATTGTTTGTATGCATGTATGTATAAATGTATGTGTGTAAGTATATCAACATGAAAATAAATCTTTCTGTATATTGTTTCTGTAGAGTTAAAGTGTGAGTGAAATGAACAGGAAAATGTCAAATGCTTGTGAGAATATTTGAATGACCAATAACTATTTTGCAAAGGTGTAAATAATGATATCTTGTGATTATTAATGACAATGCATTTCATAGCAAATGGATATAATTTGTTTATGAGATGGTAGATGTGTGGAGAAGACTCAACATAATAACTGTCAGATTTTATATACACATGTTTTTGTATTAGTGTGTATGTGTGCATGTAGATGGGTTTATCTAATGTTACATCTTACAATAATTCTGCTTGTTTCTCCGTTACTTAGCCTGTCCATAACACTTCCACATGATTAGTTGAAGGAGAGATAGGGGAGAGGAGAGAGAAGAGAGGAGAGGAGAAATGGGTTGATAGGGGGAGATAGAGAGGGGGAGATAGGGAGGAGAGAGATGATAATGTTGATAATGTGGTAAGTGAAATGCATAATTTATCTAAGTTTTTTTGCCTCAGTTACTTAACCCATCTGTAAACCTTTCACATAATTAGTTGAAGAGAAAGGTGAAGAGTGAAAGGAAAAGGAGCGAAAAAGAGGGTAAGGTAAAGAATGAGAGAGAAAGCAGGAGACTGTTATGTATTAAGTCTATAAAATTGTGCATAAAGTATATATATATATATATATATATATATATATATATATATATATATATATATATATATATATATATATATATATATATATATATAAAGGGCATTAAATAATCATTGTATTCCAATTTCCTTCTCTTTCCAGTGAGTAGCAGATGAGTGACTATCTTTTGATACAGACACAACACAGGGTACGCTTTCAGGTTTTTTGGATAAAGTTTTCAGAAATAACCCAATAAGTTTACCATTAATTCCATGAAATACTCACGGGTTCCACTAGTAAATTACTATTATATATGTATGGATAATATCATCATCAACATTATCATCATTTAACATCTGTTGTCCATGCTGGCATGGGTTGGATGGTTTGAATGGGCTGGCACACTGGAAGGCTGTGCCAGGCTCCAGTCTGATTTAGCATGGTTTTCTACGGCTGGATGCCCTTCCTAACGCCAACTACTCAGAGAGTGTAATGGGTATTTTTACATGTCACTAGCATGGGTGCCATATGCGTGACACCAGTATCTGCCATGACTGTGACTTTGCTCGGCTTGATGGGCCTTCTCAAGTATGGCATAATGCCAAAGGTCTTGGTCATTGCCTCCCGTGAGGCCCAACACTCAAAAGAAACTTGGCTACTTAGCCCCCATGGGGCCCAATGCTCAAAAGGAATCAGTCACCTTGTGTTTGTGAAGCCCAACACTCGAAAGGAATTCAGCCACTTGCCTCCATGAGGCCCAACACTCCAAAGGAACTCAGCCACTTTCCTCTTTACATGAAAATAATTGTATACTATGTATTGTAAGTACAAAATATATTAATTTCGTACATGTGAATTATAATAAAGTGGTGAGGCACATGATTTATTTGATACAGATTTATTACTATATGATTTAAGTTAATTTATTTATGTGTGAGGGAGAAATAGTGCTTGTGGCTTTTTTTAAGTCCACAAGAATTATTGTATAGTGAATTGGGATTACAGCATTTTACCAATGTTAAATTACTCCTATAGAACAATGTTTACAACAATAACTCCCGTCCTCCTTTGCAACTCACAAATGACAGCGATAAACATGAAATTCACTAATATATGGAACTTATAGATCTAAAATATATATCAGTAACAACTGTTATTAAGAAATATCATATAGAAATATTTAGATAACATATAATTCTGTGATGATATCCTCAGGAAAAACGATAGTCAAATTATTGTTAATATATCTAATGCTATGACTTTTAAAAGTTAAATAGATAGGATTATGCGTTCTGCATAACTATGTCTTTTATCTTTTCCTTTTTACTTGTTTCAGTCATTAATTAGACTTGAAGAATAGTAATTGAATGAATCGACCCTAGCACTTATATATTAAGCCTGATACTTATCCTATCAGTTTCTTTTGCTGAACTGCTAAGTTAGGGGATATAAATACACCAACACTGGTTGTCAAGTGGTTGGGTGTGGACAAAAACAAACACAAACACACCCACCCATACACACACACATATATGATAGGCTTCTTTTAGTTTTCATTTACTAAATCCACTCACAAGGCTTTGATTGGTCTGATGCTATAGATGAAGACACTTGCCCAAGATACCATGCAGTAGAACTGAACCTGGAGCCATGTGATTGGAAAGCATACCTTTTACTACCACACAGCCACACCTGTAACTATTGCCTATGTAACTTTTTAACTACGTTGTATAGAAATGTTTTGTAACATGCTGAAAAGACTTTAGTTATCACTTGGACTCACTTTTACACATTCTCGACCAGTCTTGGGCAAACTGTAGCCTCTAGGACTTTCTTAATGGCACAACTAATGAAGAATTACCTTGAAGTTTTTAGTAGTGTGATCTACCAGATGATGAGCACTGTCTCATGTGGCCCACGTCTTGACAAAGATTTCCCATGCCTCCTCTAGACTCTTCCATTCATATTCCTTTACTATATCTCTAGACAATTCTATCAAATAATTACTACTTTGGAAATTCACTTCCTTCACTTTTTAAAGTCATCAATAATTACTCACCTGATTACTAGAATAAAACAGGTGAGTGAAAGAGACCTAATTTTTAAACTCTTCCTGCAATAGTTCTGGAAAATGCCAAAACTTTATATAATCATCAAATGCATGCAATTAAAGAAATACCAATGTTGACAGGTTTCGTTAAGATTGAGAGCATATCATTGTCAGAAATTATGTGGGGAGTGGGAGTAGTTGATACCATCAAACTTAGTACTTGACTGGTACCTCATTTTATAAATCCTACAGAGACGTAAGACAAAGTTGACTTTGGGAGATTTCAACTCCCACTATAAAGAGCCAGAATAAATACAACAAAGTATTTTTACCAATACTCTAACAATTCTGTCAGCTTGGTGCCTTATCATGAACTTCATATATATAACATAAACCAACACTTTCACACCTTTGTGCTGGAGAACTGCATTATGCTAAAATGTCTGCTTTGATATGGGGACTATGGCTAAATGCACTTCCTCTTACCAACCACTTTACAGAGTGTACTGAGTACTTTTTCAAGGCACCAGCATTATTGAAATCACCATTCAGCATTCTAGTCTAAAATCTCCTTCATATGAGTAGAGCTACAATAGAGAGGGAGGCAGATATATGTTAGGAGATGAAAAGTTAAAATATAAAAGAAGAGACCAAAACAGAGCAGATTTCATATTGTAGAGCAGTTACATGATTACTAACATTATAGAAGAAAAAGGGATGTTTATATAATGGATATCAAAGAACTTGTCTCGTGTGTAATTTTCAGATAAGAATTATAACATTTTGAGTACATTACAACAAGTCTTATTTTTCTTTGCTTTTCTCTTTAATTTTTCATGTCAAAAGAAATTGAAATTATTTTGTTTTCTGAAAGGATTTCCTAAAAATTATTTCTGCATTGCACTTCTTTGTTTAATTGTAAAGAAAAGAAATAAAACAAAGAACATTCATTAATCTACATCTTCACACCTCTCTGTCTTATCATGCACAATATTACATCGTAGCTAATACATCTGTTTAATCTGGGCATTCATGCAAGCAATATTACAATATTCCACAATTCTGTTACAAAAATTAACCAAATAAAAACAAATCCATGTTGAATTGAGATTCTTGCAATAAACATAACATTAATGGTAATCCTTGTAATTCCAGCTGGAAATTATTTCTTTAATAAAGTAGCTGTGCACAAAATCTTTTCTTATCTGTAACATATAATGGTATACATAAAAAAACAAATACCTACATAAACTCACAGATTTGAATGTTTCACAAAATCAATTACTTTTATACAATTTTTTTCTCCTTTGCTTTCTCATTATCAGTGAGCCATATGCAACTGAATATAAAGAAAACTAAATTTGAAAACTTACATAAAAGACCAAAACTTCAGTCCAGGTAAACAAGAAGAAAAAAAGAAAAGACAATACTATGACTGGTGCAAGAAGCACTTCCCAGTATATAAACATCTTATATAGCTGTATGGACACATTAAAACATTGAATTCTTTATTCTGTCACATTTTATATTGGTTGATCTTGAAAAGCCAAATAATCACAATGAACGATGCTTCAAAATATCTGCCAGAAGAATTACTTTCTTATTTGCTGTTATAAAAGGAAAACATCAACACCAAAGTGATCTCTATAAAACATTAAAAATCTACTTAATGTTCTCCAACAAAACGGTTACTTTGAACTTTGTCTGAATTTCTGGGAAATTATCATAGTTAGACATTGATTTATTTAGATGCAAGTACTATTGAGTCATGTAAACTCAATAACACTTTCACTGTAGCCTAGACAATGAGGAACAATTTTCCTATTGACTCAATCTGCAAAAAATAACAACCAAATCTTTCCTAAACAGTGCGATTTTGGATGATGTGTTGAATAGAACAATGACCTGGGGTTGAACTACTACAATCAAAGTTTGCTCAAATATGGAGAAATTTAAACAGCGAAACCAATGCCATCTGCACTGATTAGCATTTTACATGGTAAATGCCCTTTGTGTCTCATATTTACTAAGGTAAATCTAGTTGGAGTAACTGAACCAAAAGTGAGCAACACAGAGAAATGGTAGAGAGGACAACAAAATAACTTCCTCTTTTTAGTCATATTCTTTTTTGTTCTGAATTGAGATCATGTTGAGGCCATCTTTGCTTTCACCTTCCTTGTGTAATAAAATAAATATCTGTTTAGTACCGTGATTTATCTTAATCAAACATAATCTGTACCAAACTTTGAGATAATATGCATATATTAGAAATAATTATTACCTGTGAGGTGCTCTTTGAAAACAGAGTTAAATGAAGTATGGTAACTCACCTGCAAAAGTAAAAGAAAATTTATTAATAATTATATTGTTTTATATTTTAAAATTTGCAGTAAATTGAACCATTTAAAATAAATATCTTACAGTTGAGAGTGTTTTGACATTTAAATGTAACAGTCTCCAACTATACAATGTAAATTAATATATAGATTTTAAATATATAAATTTATATAAGTTATATATAAAACCAGCTTGTAATACTGTTTCATCTGATGATCCATAGTCGTTTGTTCCAAGTAATTTAGTGATGGTCAATGCCATAAATTTCATTAATTATACCTCAAACCTCATTATTTCTGCAACAACTCAGATCAACATTATTAAAATTATCCTGATCAAGCTCTTGTAAAACAAGTTTTCAAATATTTGTCAGGATTTCAGCATAATTAGTGTTAAAATATTTTATGGATTTCAAAGACATTTTATCTACAAGCAGATTAATAAAACTTTCCAATATTTAGCATCTTAGTGAAAATTAACAAACAATTGAAAGAACAAAGAACTGACACTCATTCCCTGTGGAATATCAAAAGTATTATTCTTTAATAGATCAAGTTGAGGGGAAAAAATTGACTTAACTGATAACATTTTTGATCTGAGAGCTGAACTGATTAGATCATAAAATATGAGAGTAGATTAGGTGATGTTTACAGAAATCAAACTGGACAGATTTGCAAGTCATTTATTTTTCATGTTACTACATTGACTTATATTATATCTGATAAAAAGGAGTATAAAATGCAAAAAAAAAACATAATTGTTTATTAGGCATGAATATGGACATTTCCTTGAGATACTTTTTTTTTATGTTTTGAAGAGAAAATTATACATTGAACAGAAAGAAGTCAATCCATTGTAACCAGCAGCACTTTTTCAAAATAGTCAATAGGTAATTAATTCTAAGTAGAGTACTCCTTGGGACTATTTACTCTTTGTTATAACTCCCTCAAACATGTCCTCATTTATGTGAACAGTCATTTTGACTTGCTATGCTGATGATACCAAAGTATCAAAGGCAAACAAAAGTCCCACCAATGTATAAAGAACAGAAAACCTCCAGAAATATGTCTAAGCTATATTGTTGGCACACCGTCGCTTACGACGTCGAGGGTTCCAGTTGATCCGATCAACGGAAGAGCATGCTCGTGAAATTAACGTGCAAGTCGCTGAGCACTCCACAGACACGTGTACCCTTAACGTAGTTCTCGGGGATATTCAGCGTGACACAGTGTGACAAGTCTGACCCTTTGAATTACAGGCACAACAGAAACAGGAAGTAAGACTGAGAGAAGGTTGTGGTGAAAGAGTACAGCAGTGTTCGCCACCATCCCCTACCAGAGCCTCGTGGAGCTTTAGGTGTTTTCACTCAATAAACACTCACAACACCCGGTCTGGGAATCGAAACCGCGATCCTATGACCGCGAGTCCGCTGCCCTAACCACTGGGCCATTACACCTTCACTTTAAGCTATATACAAACTTATAATACTGTTAGAACTACCACAATCAATTTTATAGAGCAGTATTATTCAACATCTTGAAAATAGTAGCAAACTCAGGAGAGGTACAATATTTGAGTTTTTATACACTATGAATAAAGAACGAATGGTTATGTCATGTCTAAATTAAGTTTGATAAATAGGTTTGCACATTCGGGATTGATCTAGGGCCAAGAACTACTATTACCTTCCCCTGAGCACTTTAAGGGCTTATATATTACATGACCTGACTACATGTAAGTATATATCTATATAGAAATTATTATTGGCATGAAAAAAATTCTAATCATAAATCTAGTGAGTAAGTAACATTAGTTGGAAAATATTTAATGTTTTCTGGAACAAAAACAAAAAATGATGAATCATGAAATATCACAACACTGATGAAATAAGGAAAATGGGATTTAAAGAAAAAATACAAAATACTCATAAAATCAAATCAAAGAAATATCATATTGCATTGACCCCACTTTTTAATATTAATGTCACCAGAAATTTCCTAATATTCATAAAAATATTTTTTCATTGACCACAAAAAGCTTGTACAATTGTGCAATTGTTCATCAGAAACAACATAAGGATTAGTTATAGTTGAACCAGAAACATTCCATGTAGTAAATGAACGAGATAAAAAAGATTTGCACAGATAGGTACTAGGCAAACACCACCATATGCATGAAACAGCAGCAATGTCACATCATGTTCACCTACTATCAAGTGCCTAAGAAAGAAGCTACTAATACCAGTCACTTTGAAGAACATCTTAGAATGGGAAAGTTGATGTAGCTACAGAATTAAACATCAGCTTTGATTCACCCAATGTACATAAGATATATATATATATATGTCTGTATATATGAATGCATTTACACACACACACACACACACTCATACATATATATAAAACACTTATGGTATGCAAATTTAGTAGCTCCAGTTTTTCTGTAGCTACTGTAACTGTTGAGTATATAAACAGACTGGTTGTTTGTTTCTCTGGGATTGGTCAAATTGATGTGAGTACCTCTGATGAGAATCCAATAAATTTTGAAAATTGATTGTTCATCAGTTTTTTAATCTACAGGAAAATAACTAAATTAACCCCATTTATATAACTACTATATAGGTTATATCAGGGGTTTTCAAACTTTTTGACTTGCGGACCCCTTTATATTTCAAGCTTTACCTTAGGGACCCCCTTATAAACGCTTATGGAATTTATACATAAATATTTGCTTAAAATAACATATATTTTTACATTTATTTATTTAACAGTATTTAATAAATAGGTTTATTGTCAATTAAAAGATTTCGATTAAAAAACATATATGAAATCAAATTGCCCATAAAAAGTATTTGCTGTCCACAGACCCCCTGTCTTGTCCTTGTGGACCCCCTGTGGTCCACGGACCACAGTTTGAAAACCCCTGGGTTATATTATATATATGTTATGTATATATACATATATATGATTATCAACAAGGAGAGTGAAGTGAGCAAGTTGTTTCTTTACAATAATTTCCAATTGCTTCACTGATATAGAAACTCAAGACTAATGTTATATTATTACATAATATATGCAACTATAGATTTAACCTGTATTATTATATTTCATTGGGTTTGTGATATGGTGCATATAAACCAGTTTTCAGTTCCAGTGATACATCCAAGAAATTCACTTATCAGTAACTATTTTCTGTGTATTATTGCCTCTTTGGCTTGTCATAGTGTGACAGTTGTAAATGAGTATCATTGTCATGGAAGTGGTATCCTTCATTTCCAATAACATGTCTGGACATGTGGAAATGTGTAATGGAGTGGGACTTGAGTCCATGTGATACAGAAGCGAACTTCTTGACCATGACCATATTTCTATATATATATATCAATAATTATATCTGAACCTTTACAGACATTATGCTGGTCCATATTATCCCTCTTGCATTCCACACACGCATACAAGTAGATAGGTAGATAAATTTAATCTTTTATTTGTTTTGGGTAGTGACTATATCTTAATAATATATATACTTGTGTGTGTGTGTGTATATTTTTTATAATATGTATTTATTTTTGCTTAATTAATAATTAACTCCGATAAAATAGATTGGTTAATAGATACCAGGGTAGCAAAGATCACAAGATGACTGTGGTGTAACTCCTGTTTATGAGGTAGAAATTCCTGTTATTTTGAGTATTTAAGTAAATATAAAATTTAATAAATGGAGTAATATGCATATGTTAAACGAATTCTTTTATTTCCGATATATGTTTCAAAGATTACAAATGGTTCCTTCTAAAGGAATAAGTGATGTTGATAAAGATGTAATCTTCTCTTCAGAGGAATATATAGGATCCGACTTAACCGTAAGACATTTTAACCGAATGTGATAACTGTGGGAAGAGAAGATTGCTACCTATCTTATTTGAAAAAACTGTTGGAGGTTGCAACACTATGAGACAGTACGTTGGACAAGGAGGGAAGAAAAGAAGGAAAAGAAGAAATTTAGAATTTAGAATGGGAAGTCAATAAAATGATTTAAAACCCGATAAAAATGGGAGAAGAGTGTTTTATGTATAATGGGACCGCAAAGGGGAATTAATCTTGTATTTATACATGTAGTGTTGACATAAATGTCCACAAGTATATATATATATATATATATATATATATATATAGATATATATATATACACATATATACACAAGTTCATATACACAAGTTCATATACATACATACATATGTATACATATATATATAGAGAGAGAGGGACCAGCTATCCGAGTTGATAGTACCAGGGTAGATAAAGCAATTAAGAGTATGAAGACAGGGAAAGCCCCCAGCCCATCAGGAATCACTGCAGAGATGCTCAAAATATCTGGCAGCATTGGCTACAGCCTAGTCACCCGTATTACGGAGAGGGTCATAACCCAACTAATTAGGGAGTGAATCAATTTAGATGAGATGCAGTTTGGGTTCGTGCCAGGTAAAAGCACTACTGATGCCATATTTCTAGTAAGACAGCTGCAGTAGAAATACCTAGCCAAGGATAAACCTCTGTACCTGGCTTTCGTTGACATGGAGAAAGCCTTTGACAGGGTCCCCCGATCCCTTATCTGGTGGTCAATGAGGAAATTTGGGATAGAAGAATGGTTAGTGAGAGCTGTGCAAGCCATGTACAGAGATGCTGCCAGTAAGGCGAGGGTTGGAAATGAGTACAGCAATGAATTCTGGGTAGAGGTAAGTGTCCTCCAAGGTTCCGTCCTCAGCCCCCTCCTATTTATCATAGTCCTCCAGGCAATCACAGAGGAGTTAAAGACAGGTTGCCCCTGGGAGCTCCTCTATGCTGATGATCTTGCACTAATTGCGGAGTCACTATCAGAACTAGAGAAGTTTCAGGTGTGGAAGCAAGGGCTAGAATTGAAGGGCCTTAGAGTCAACCTAGCTAAAACCAAAATCCTAATAAGTAGGAAGGTAGATAAAACACAAACCCCTTCAGGTAGATGGCCCTGCTCAGTATGTAGAAAAGGAGTAGGTAGTAACTCTATAAGATGTACCCGGTGCAAGCTATGGACACATAAGAGGTGCAGCAATATCAAAGGCAGGTTAACTAGGAAGTTAGTTTTTGTATTCTGCAGATGTTCAGGTGCAATAAAGACTGTAAACAAACAGGAAACAACTTCTATCTCATTCCAGGGTGAAAAACTAGAGGTAGTCGATAGCTTCCGCTATCTTGGTGACCAAGTTAGTTGTGGGGGTGGGTGCGCTGAAAGTGTAGCTGCTAGAATAAGAATAGCCTGGGCAAAGTTTAGAGAGCTCTTACCTCTGCTGGAAACAAAGAGACTCTCACTCAGAGTAAAAGGCAGACTGTATGATGCATGTGTACGAACAGCCATGCTACATGGCAGTGAAACATGGGCTGTAACTGCTGAGGACATGCGTAAGCTCGCAAGGAATGAAGCCAGTATGCTCCGTTGGATGTGTAATGTCAATGTGAATACCCGTCAGAGTGTAAGTATCTTGAGAGAAAAGGTGAACATTAGAAGCATCAGTTGTGGTGTGCAAGAGAGACAATTGCGCTGGTATGGACATGTGGTGAGAATGGATGAGAATAGCTGCGTGAAAAAGTGCCACACCCTAACAGTTGAGGGAACCCGTGGAAGAGGTAAGCTCAGGAAGACCTGGGCTGAGGTGATGAGGCAAGACCTTCATACATTGGGCCTCACCGAGGCGATGACTACTGACCGAGACCTTTGGAAATGTGCTGTGCATGAGAAGACCCGGCAAGCCAAGTGAAATCGTTGCAAGTGCCTGACTGGCCTTCATAGGATTTTCAAGCGAGATCATTGCCAGTGCCCCTGGACTGGCTCTTGTGCAGGTGGCACATAAAAGACACCATTTTGAGCGTGGCCGTTGCCAGTACCGCCTGACTGGCCTTCGTGTGGGTGAAACGTAAAAGCACCCACTACACTCTCTGAGTGGTTGGCGTTAGGAAGGGCATCCAGCTGTAGAAACTCTGCCAAATTAGATTGGAGCCTGGTGTTGCCATCCGGTTTCACCAGTCCTCAGTCAAATCGTCCAACCCATGCTAGCATGGAAAGCGGACGTTAACCGATGATGATGATGATAATGATGATGATGATGATGCACATATATAAACACACACATACATACACATACATAGACACATACATACATATACATACATTTGTACGCATATACACACGATAGTCGTGTGGTAATGAATATTAAGGCAGTGCTATGTGTATAGGAAAATGATGCTTATATTAACTAATAAGATATTAAGTGAATGACAATTAATAAAGGTGATGGATGGTTTATTAATCTAAAGAGAGATATTGTGTTGTTAAGTGAGATGGAAATTAGAGGGGGCAAAAAAAGCGAGGTTAATGGAGTAAAAATTACTTGTATAAACCAAGTTAATATCATTACCAAAGTTTACTTTGATAATCACGCTCTATATTTGTTGGTGCAAGGTATTTCCAATAGAAAAATTAAAATTTTATGTGGTGCAGTATTTTATACATAATAAAGCAGGGAGAAGAAAATATTTATATGTTTTGAATTCATCTTACGATAAACGTAAACAAATGAACTAAGATTGCTTTCAGAATCTTAGATATGTCTAAGAAAGTTAAAGAAGACAATTAAAATTCTCAGACGCAGAATAATGCCACTAATATAACCTAAACAGGATAAATAACTCCTATCTTTGCTGTTAAAATATAATTCGGTTAAAATGTCTTACGGTTAAGTTGGATCCTATGTATTTCCCTGAAGAGAAGATTACATCTTTATCAACATTACTTATTCCTTTGGAAGTAACCATTTGTAATCTTCGAAACATATGTCAGAAATAAAAGAATTCATTTAACATATGCATTTATTAAATTTTATATATATGTGTGTGTGTGTGTGTGTGTGTGTGTGTGTGTGTGTGTGTGTGTGTGTGTGTGTGTGTGTGTGCGTGTGTGTGCATGTGTGTGTATGTATATATATATATATGTAATTTTGGGACTAATGGGTATATGTCAATTAGTGTGTTGATGTGTTGAGTAAAGCACTAGCATAGTTTGGGCTATCTGGTCTCATTTGCAACACAATATGATGCACAACATCCTACCCATAAAGGACAGTTGCAGGATGGGTTAAAACAATTGTCATATGGAATAAAGACTAATACCAAATCTATCTTCTGTTTCCTTAATATCGATTACATGTATGTATGTATGTGTGTGTGTGTGTGTGTGTTTCCATGCAATCCTCAGGTTGTGCTCATTTGGCATCATCACAGAACAGTATGAGTGAGTGTGTATATATATATTTATATTAATGAGCTACTGTTAGCTTCATGCAATGACAACAGTTCAGACATCATATATTAACATGTCTGGTGTTTTCCCGCAGTCCTTCAGGCTGTGCCCACTTGGCATCATCATGGAACAGTACGAATGTGTATACACACACACACACACATACATATGTATGTGTGTGTGTGTCTGTGTATTATGTATGTATGTATGCATGTATATATGTATTTGTATATATAGCATCATCATCATCATGATTGTTTAATGTCTGCTTTCCATACTGGTATGGGTTGGATGGTTTGACAGGAGTTGTTCTGGCAGAAAACTGCACTAGACTTCTGTGTCTGTTATGGCATGGTTCTTATGGCGGGATGTCCTTCCTTACACCAAACATCCAGCAGAGTGGACTGAATGCTTTTAATGTGACAGCAGCACAGACATGGTTTTTACAGCTGAAAGCCCTTCCTGATGCCAACCACTTTACAGTGTGGATTGGTTGCTTTTCACATGACACCAGCACTGATAGGGTCACTGAGTAACTTGCAAGACAAAGATCCTTTAAGAGAGTAGGGGACATATATGTGAGTGTGTGTGTGTGCGTGTGTGCGTGTGTGTGTGTGTGTGTGTGTATGTGTATGTCTATGTGCGTGTAGATATTGATTCAGATATATATGTCTGTATGTATATGTACAATAATTGATATATACAATTCATTTGAATCATTGATTTTGAAATACTGCGATTAGGTTTCTAAAATATATGTGTGTTGTTGTTGTTGCTGCTGTTGTTGTGTGTGTGTATGTGTGTGCATGTGTGTGTATCTGTGCATGATTGTGTATCTGTGCATGTGCATGTGTGTCTGTGTCTATGTATGTGTATGTGCAGGTGTGTGTGTGTGTGTGTGCGTGCATGTATTCACTAACATTTTTGCATAATATATTTTTCTGTCATTTAATTAATAGATGCTCTAGCAATTTTGTGATCACTCCAAGTACATTTAGTAAAGGCTTATAGTAAAAAATAATTAACATGTTAATTTGTACAGATTAACATATTAATTGATATTGTTTAGTTACATCATTTACAAAGCATTTATTTAGCTTCTTCAAAAAGCAAAAGCAACAAAAATATTTTGAAATCTCATCAATATTTCTGAAACATACTTCTATGATATATTTTATCAAACTATTTCAAACAATCAGATTCATACTAAGAATGTACAAATAAAACATTTTCCAATGTCTCATCAAAACTTTGTTGCATAGATCTTTTCATGAAGATATCCTTCACACTTTGCAGACCAGAAAGGGATTTTACAAGAGTTGTACTGGTGGGTGAAAACCATTTTTTGTTAGGGAATGAAATTTTACAGGCATTCTAGGCCTTACTTGTCTTTTCCATTTTTATATCCTGAACAATTTCAGTATAGCTATAACTAAATGTGACATGAAGAAGACATGCCTAAAAGAATAGTTTCAGATACTGGCCAGCTATTATTAATTCGTCAAGAATAAACCAAAATCACTGCCTGAGATAATTGGCATAAAAAGTGGTGGACAGCTGCACCCCTTCCTCTTATGATGTATCTAGGAACCAGGCAACAGTTAAGTGTGTAAATCATTGTATGTTGTATAGCTGTGGTGAAGCAGGGATTAGAAAGCCCAATATGTGCAGTGACAAGTGACAGTTACTGTTTAGTAGATGTTAAATTTTGCACTGAGAAAGGATCTGCAAACTAGTCTGGAATATGAGTAGGAGATGAAACAAATTGTTGTAAAGAGTTAAAAATAGCAAAACATTATCTTTTACCCTACAGCATTAGTTTTGGATGAGTGTAATATCCATGAGGAGTTGTGAGTTGTGAATCACCTAGGAGGATTAGTTCAGAGAGAAGTTAATGATATTAATTAGTTCATTCTTTTTTTTTTTTTTTAATTTCTATTGTAAATAACTATCAGGTTTAAGAGAAATTGTCAATGTCACAGCTGGGTAAAAAAACTTTCTTTAAGAAACAAAGATCCTGAAGAATGTCCTGACAAGAATTCTCAGGAAGCATATTTTTGCTATGCCAAATATTTCTGTTAACTAAATGAACTGAGAAAACACAAGCGGGAATAAAACAAATTTCAAAATCAGAAAATGGCAATTAAATTACAAGTAACCATGCCTATTGAGATTTTAAATTCTGTGATACATGCTTTTACTTCATCTCTTTGTTGTATGGAGCAAAGAGTACATTTATCATCTTTAACTGTATTAAGAATTGGTCTGTGGTAATGTTATTTTATGTGATTGCACTATATGTAAGAAATATTTCTATTCAGAAATTTTCTCTGACATTAAGGAAGAATTGAGTTCACACAAAATACACTTATAGAAATCTCAGCATCTTTATTCCTATTAAGTTATAGTCTAATAATTCATGACATTATATTGGTTGCTATTCAGATATTAGTTACATTCCGATAAATTTTATTTTCCACTTTTGTCAAATAACCATTTGGATGAATTAGAATATATATATATATATATATATATGCACACACACACACACACACACACACACACACACACACACACACACACACACACATACTGAAAGGATATTTTGAGACAACATTACAAATGAGAACATTACCTTAGAAATTTCATAGAAATCACAGCACTAGATCTATTTACTTCACATATAATAGTGAACTAACATAGCAAGCTTCTATTTCAAAATATTTTTCCCATTATCAGTTGCTACTTTCTTCCTCTCTTGTGGATGAACATCATTTTTAACATTGTTCATATCAAAACTAGGTTTCCAAGGATCGTGATATTTTTCATCAATTTCAAGCAAATTCCCTGACTCCAGCTAGAATGAATCAACTGCTGGAAAAACCTTTGCAGATGTAATTGCTTTAAATGTATACACTACATTAAAAACTTATTTACAGGTGTTTTAAAAGCAAAGCATTAGAAATAAAATTGTTTCTCAAATATGAGATAAAGTTGTTGCAGTTTGGAGATTTTATTAACAGTCCATAATTGTTCAGAAATAGTTATCAGACACCTTTTCTTTAAGAGAAAATGAATAATTACAGAAAGAAACATTAGTTCTTATAAGATATTTCCATTTTGGCTCATGAAAGACTCATGGTGTAGTGAGTGATCTACTTTTGATATTTCTGAAAATCCTGGAATAATTTTCACTATTATCTCAAATTAAATTTCCATTTAGAGTCTGGAACTCCTTTAAATTGATGATTGATAACTTCTTAATCACCGCTGGCCATCAGACATATTTTTGCTAAGTTTCTTTATTTCTATTTTAAAGCAATTCAATTAATAATCTAAGCAATATGATATTTTTATAACAAAGTGAAGTAGTTTCAATGAGATAAATTCTAATTATGATTTAGTTAAGATCAAATGGAATTTTAAATGATTTTCTTAGTTATCAGCTAGAATTTAACAATAAGTTTTTACTAGGAATATATACTTCCAGATAATTCATCACCCACTTGTAGATTTCCAGAGAAACGCAAGTCAGAGAAGTTGTGATCACAATAATAAATGATAAGGATAACAACAACAACAACAATCAGGTGACATTCATAAATTGTGTATCAAATCACAATCCAATCTTCAATATTCACTATAGTAACATTCTACACAATTTCAAAACCATATTATAGGTCTTCTACAAGAATGAGAGTCATATTGACTACTTTAGCAAATGCTCCCATTAAATTTCCAATTATACTGATGTAATTCTATAAGGTTTCAAACTCAGTATATCCACTTGCTATTCACATCATTACATAATTTTAGATCTTGCATTTCCTAACTGTTTTCAGCTAATATCCTCAAGGACACATTTCTATTTCTCAAACTGAAAATATTTCTCTTGAATAACAAGACATTATAAGTACCATTTTAAAACAGAAAACAGGGGCTCACTATTGTATCATGGAATGTTTATCTATTGCCAGTCAAATGACATCTGAATAACATTTGTTTTACACAAAAGCTTACAAATTATGTAATTGTTGTTCTTTACTCACTAAGCAGACTAATATATCTTTTGAGGAATGGACACTGTGAATTAATGAAGGCCATTTAAAACCTTGATTAACTTTAAATCCTCTTACAACATATTTAGAGATTTTGTAATTTTCATGTACACTTAAACATCTTTGACTGCATCCAGTATAACATCTCTTGATTGACCGACATCAAGTCATGAACATGTCTCTGCTTCTTGCCAACAGAAATGCTGTCCCTGCTCTCTCTCTCTCTCTCTCTCTGCCTTTTCTTCTGCTATAACAAGCTTGTGTCCTCTTAACTGGCTGGTCTCATGCAATCTCCACTCAACCACTCCCAACTCACTCCCCTCTCATCCTCTTATCACACATATTGCATCTCACTATTCAAGTGTCTGCACTACCCATCATACCTTGTCCTTCATTCCTAAGATATCAGATCTCTAGATTTCTCTCCTTGTTCATGTCTTTCTTGTAGTTGTTGGCTTGTAACAATTTAAGCAGACTATAACCAGCAGCAATCTCATTTGTCTCACAAATCTCTATAAACACTACAAACTGGCAGAAATGGTGAGCTAGCAGAAACTTTAGTACGCCGAGCAAAATTTTGTCTGTCTTTACATTCTAAGTTCAAATTCCACCGAGGTCGACTTTGCCTTTCATGATTACAGGATCGAAAAATTAAGTACCAGTTGTGTACTGGGGTCGATCTAATCGACTGACCCTTCCCTGAAAATTTCGGGCTTTGTGCCTAGAGTAGAAAAGAATATATCTCCCTGTAAAGGTTTCCACTTTCTTTTCAAGATAATTAGTTTCTTATAAAGTTCTTATATCACTTACTATCTCTCTCTTTACTTGTTTCAGTTATTTGACTGCGGCCATGCTGGAGCACCGCCTTTAGTCGAGGAAATCCACCCCAGGACTTATTCTTTGTAAGCCTAATACTTATTCTATCAGTCTCTTTTTGCCGAACCGCTAAGTTACGGGGGACATAAACACACCAGCATCGGTTGTCAAGCGATACTTGAGGGACAAACACAGACACATAAACACACATACATATATATATATACATATATACGACAGGCTTCTTTCAGTTTCTGTCTACCACATCCACTCACAAGGTTTTGGTCAACCCGAGGCTATAGTCGAAGACACTTGCCCAAGGTGCCACGCAGTGGGATTGAACCCGGAACCATGTGGTTGGTAAGCAAGCTACTTACCACACAGCCACTCCTGCACCTAAATAAATCTTATGAATCATCCTTCTTTTCATTTTTTACATTTGGTGAGTTGCACAAAGGGCACAGACATGATTGGATGGTTATAAGGTTAGTTTCTCAGCTATGTGCTTGTGAACTGGATACCATTGTGTATGGTATGTTTTGCAAAAATCTTGTACAATAGCTGAAGTTTTAGGAATAACTTATGAAGTGGAATTTGGTAGATGGAAGCTATGTGGGTGTGTGCGTGTACGTGTGTGTGGGGGTGGGGTGGGGGTGCGCAAGTGTCTGTGTATTTGTGCTTGTATATACCAGTACCACAAAAAGGAAGAAATCCTTTAAATGTAGGTTACCTTAGTTATCCAATACAAGGAGACCGATAAAATAAGTACTAGATTAAGTACTTGGTTGATATAAATAATTGACTAAAACCTTTGAGGATAGTGCTTCAGCATAAGTACAGTCCAATGACTGAAACCAGTAAATGAATGTGTTCATAACTTGAATGGTGCTCATCTTGAAATAGCCAGTGGCGAGCTGGCAGAAACGTTAGCACGCCAGGCAAAATGCTTAATGGTATTTTGTCTGTCGTTATGTTCTGAGTTCAAATTCCGCCAAGGTCAACTTTGCCTTTCATCCTTTTGGTGGGTGATAAATTAAGTACCAGTTATGCACTGAGGTCGATATAATCGACTTAATCCGTTTATCTGTCCTTGTTTGTCCCCTCTAAATTTAGCCCCTTGTGGGCAATAAAGAAAAAAGAAATATATCGAAAGGAATTTGAAATTTGAAATCTGAAATCGAAATCGAACCGAATCCGATGACTGGCGCTCATACCAACCTCTCCTTCATTGGACACTAAACTCTGCTTGTGAAGACTTGTTGGGGCAAGTGAAATCGAAATTGAACCATACTCGATGACTGGCACCTGTGCCAGTGGAGCACTAACAGCACTGTCCAAGCGTGTTCATTGCCAGAGCAGCTGTCTGGCTTCCGTGCTAGTGGCCCGTAAATAGCACCATTTGAGCGTAATCATTACCAGCGTTGCCTTGTAGCACTTGTGCTGGTGGCACGTTAGGAAATCATTCGAGTGAGGTCGTTGCCAGTGCCGTTGGACTGGCTCCCGTGCAGGTGGCACGTATAAAAACACCTTTTTGAGCATGGCTGTTGCCAGTACCGTGTGACTGGTCCTCGTGCCGGTGGCACGTAAAAGCACCCACTACACACTTGGAGTGGTTGGTGTTAGGAAGGGCATCTAGCTGTAGAAACTCTGCCAGATCAGATTGGAGGCTGGTGCAGCCTTCTGGCTTGCCAGTCCTCAGTCAAATCGTCCAACCCATGCTAGCATGGAAAGCAGACGTTAAACGATGATGATGATGATGATATATCAATGCTTTTTATTTCACTATTTTTTACCAACAAATTTTCAATATTCAGCCAACCATAAATATGTGAACTTCTGTGTACGAAGGACTGTGTCTATAATAGTTACACATGCATTTTATATGACTTTTGTTAAAGTTATCCACTCAACTTTGAATTAGTAACTTGTTATTCACTAATTGTTCTTTGAGAAGTATCCACTCTTCTCATTAAACATTTACAATCAAAGTAGTCTTTAATGTGGTAAAGTGGAAATTTCTTTTAATATATTACGTCTTGATTGAATAGGAGTATATTTTCATTAAAGGCAAATGTACTAATGTCTCCTTTACTCTTCTAAATCAGCAAGACATCAATGACATTCAGCATATCTTCAAACATATATTAACATCACAAGAAATTATTTATTTAACAATTCTGGTTTCCCACAGTTCTGTTTCAATTACTAAGCAATAATTTTTATATGGGAAAAATAGGAACATATATATACTATTTTACTATTTTACTATTTTACTTGTTTCAGTCATTTGACTGCAGCCATGCTGGAGCACCGCCTTTAGTCGAGCAAATCGACCCCAGGACTTATTCTTTGGATGCCTAGTACTTATTCTATCGGTCTTTTTTGCAGAACCGCTAAGTTACGGAGACCTAAACACACCAGCATCGGTTGTCAAGCGATGTTACGGGGACAAACACAGACACAGAAACATATACACACACATACATATATATATATATATATGTATATATATAATAATAATATTAGGGACAAAATCCAAAATTACAGGTAAAAACTCAATTAAAATCAATTTATAAAAAATTAAAATTAAATTGAGCTTTAGAAATAAAATATATATAAAATATATAGTTTTAGGGAAAATAACCAAGTTTCAAGAACTTATCAATGAAAATCCACTATCACATATAGAAAAATTAACAATTAAAAGCACAATAAATGAGTATAATATAAAGCAAAGTAAATATCATAAGATAAATATAATAAATATAATAATAATAATAAATATAATAATAATAATAATAATAATAATAATAATAATAATAATAATAATAATAATAATAATAATAATAATAATGATAATATCTTATGATATTTACTTTGCTTTATATTATACTCATTTATTGTGCTTTTAATTGTTAATTTTTCTATATGTGATAGTGGATTTTCATCGATGAGTTCTTGAAACTTGGTTATTTTCCCTAAAACTATATATATATATATATATATATATATATATATATATATATACATATATACGACGGGCTTCTTTCAGTTTCCGTCTACCAAATCCACTCACAAGGCTTTGGTCAGCCCGAGGCTATAGTAGAAGACACTTGTCCGAGATGCCACACAGTAGGAATGAACCAGGAACCATGTGGTTCGTAAGCAATCTACTTACCACACAGCCACAGAGAGAGAGAGAGAGAGAGAGAGAGAGAGAGAGTGAGAGGGAGAGAGAGAGTGAGAGAGAGAGAGAGAGATATATTATTTTAAAACAATAAACAAAAAATCTTCACTGTGAACTTCTCAATCTTCCAACTAATCACCCTGAAACCATTATAGGATCTTTTCAGTGTGACAAGATTCATCATCATCGTTTAACGTCCGCTTTCCATGCTAGCATGGGTTGGACGATTTGACTGAGGACTGGTGAAACCGGATGGCAACACCAGGCTCCAGTCTGATTTGGCAGAGTTTCTACAGCTGGATGCCCTTCCTAACGCCAACCACTCAGAGAGTGTAGTGGGTGCTTTTACGTGTCACCCGCACGAAAACGGCCACGCTCGAAATGGTGTCTTTTATGTGCCACCCGCACAAGCCAGTCCAGGGGCACTGGCAACGATCTCGCTCGAAAATCCTACAGGAGCCAGTCAGGCGGTACTGGCAACGGCCACGCTCAAAATGGTGCATCTCATGTGCCACCCGCACAAGAACCAGTCCAGGGGCACTGGCAACGATCTTACTTGGCTTGCCGGGTCTTCTCACGCACAGCCCATTTCCAAAGGTCTCGGTCCGTAGTCATCTATAAAGCCAATATTTACTGAAATAGATTTATTGTGTATATTTGATTTCTTTAATTTTTGAGCTGCTGTTTTTGTCAGTTTTGCATTTAATATCCATTAATTTAATCAAAATTTTCTGTTGAAAAGTATAGTCATTCATTTCTGCATGCAATTTTAATTGTTTGTATAAATAAAAGTGGTTCTATAAATATATGTTTAGATTTAAGAAATTTCATTGCACTCTAATAAAAGTCATTATGCTGAGAATAAAAAATTTTAGAGGAATATTCTTAAAGGACACAGGCATAGCAATATGGTGAAAAGATTTCCTTCATAACTACATTGCTCTGGATCAAATTTCACTGTGCTGTTCCTTCAGTAAGTATCTTTGTTCAGCCATAGTCACATGTTGATGAATATCTTGTGAATGGAAATTGATTGACCAAAAGATCTATGCAAATCCAGTGTGTGTGTGTGTGTGTGCACAGGCACATTATTGATAAACATCAGTGAAGAATATAAATGTTGTAAAAAAAATTAAAAAATGGGAAAATCCCTTATTGTCCTCACTTCATGATATACATTCAGCAGGTGACTGGTTTTACAGTTATATGTTTAAGAGATGAGGAATTATGTACATTGTTTACATTATTTACATTTGACTGATATTTGTCCTCATTTTGTTTGTTGTTAACACAATGTTTCAGCTGATTTACCTTCCAGCCTTCATCAGGTGTCTTGGGGAAATTTCGAACCTGGGTTCTCATTCCTAAATGTATTTTTCGATGTTATTATTATTATTATTATTATTGTTATTCAGTTCACTGCCTGGAATCAAACTCAGAATCTTGAGGCTAGTAGCCAGCGCTCTTAACCACTATGCCATATGGGCAATTATGGAGTGAATTGTTGGGCTTATAAATCTAATGTTTTCCTATCCTTCCTTAATACCGGTTCCCATATGCTATTCATATCTGCACTCGGTCTGCTTAGGAGGTTATTGTGTCCTAGCATATGAGTTGTTTGTTTTAGCTTTCGTATTTTCCAGTGGTGTTCTCTGTCTATTATTTTAACTTCATCCCACAGGGGGAGGTAGTCTCCATTTTTCCATACATGATCAGCTATATCCAATTGATCAATATCTCCTCATGTTACATCTTTGCAATGTTCCTCTACCCTTATTTTGAGCGGGTGGCATGTTTCGCCTTTGTATAACCTACCACAGCTGCATGAGATGGAGTACATGCAGTTTTTGGTTATAATCTCTTCTATTGGTGGTTTTACCTGAAGGTGATATTTGTGAAGTGTTGTATTACCCCTGAATACTATCCTGATGTCATATGGGCCGCATATCTTTTGTATCTTTTTGGAGAGGCCTTTCACATAGGGTAGACAGACTGTAGACATTTTATTGTTTTCATCCTCTCTTTTCTTCATAATTGAAGTAGATAGTATGTTCTTGGGGTAGTTGTTTCTTAATAGATTGTTACTGAGCTTGATCATCTCTTCGTGGTGAGTATTACAGTCACTACTTATATTCTTTGCTCGATGTTTTATTTACTGAGCAATCCCTCTCTTTACACTGTATGGATGGTGGGAATTGAAGTTAAGGTATCGTCCGGTGATGGTCGTCTTGCGATATATGGATGTCCTGAATCTATACTTGGTGCATGTTATTAATACGTCCAGGAATGCCAGCTGATTGTCTTTTTCCTTTTCCATTGTGAACTGTATGGATGGCTTTATTGAGTTTACATGATCTAACAGCACTTGGACATCTTCCTGGTGGCACCAGAAAATAAAGGTGTCATCAACATATCACAGCCACAGGATTAGTTTTAGTGGTGTTCATCCTAAAACCAAATTCTCAAAGTTTTCCATGTATATATTAGCTATTACCGGTGATAATGGTGAACCCATAGTTAAACCCTCTTCTTGTCGATATATATCAGTGTCCATACTGATGTAGGTCGTTTCTACACAGAAGGTTGACATTTCCATCAAGTTTTTTATTGGTATACTAGTGCGTTCTTTTACATGGGTGTCTGTCACTAGCTTTTCTTGAATCACCAATAGTGCTTCACCAGTTGGAACTTTGATGAACAGACTTATCACATCTAGACTCTCACCATCTGGTTGGATTCAATGAGGGTATCCTTGATCATTTCTGTGGAATGGGTGGGATTCTTCACGTACGATGTTGACTTTCTTGCTAATGGACTGATTATATCAGAGTTGGGTCTGAAAACAGAGAGGAAGTTGTCACATATCTTGATCAAGAGCAAGGATCACTTTACACCAATGAAGTACAGACAACTGACTCAACACTACAGTAAACTACAACACAGGTACGGTCTCCCTAAGATTCACAAGGATGGTATTCCATTAAGACCTATAGTGAGCTGTAGAGGTTCAGCATGTCATCCACTGAACCACTTCCTTGTGGATATAATCAGTCCATTAGCAGGAAAGTCAACGTGAAGGAGGAAAGGAGGAGGAGGAGGACAAATAACAGGGGTGGAGGAGAGGACATCAACACCAATGGTTGCCTAAATTTGTCTGCAAAGTAATACTGTCCATTGTTAATTCACAGTAATGTGCTTTGCAGTAAGAAAGGTATCCAAATAGAGAATCCCATACTTCAACAAACCCCACACTCAAACCCACTCACTCTTGAACACTTACTATATATGTGTGCATGTATGTGTGTACCATATACATATATACACACAATATATATATATACTGTACATACATACATACATACATACATACATACATACAAACATATGTAAGATGATCTTTCTTATTTTTCATGTTGATATTAAAAAAGGGAAAAGAACTATCAATATATTAAAATTTCAAAGAAAGAAAGGAAGAACAAGAAATATGTATAAATTGTTGAATGAAGCCTTTTAGAAACCACAGGCTTGTGTAGAATTAAGGCTGCACTGCTGTATAGCAATAGTCTATATCCCCCTCCTCCTCCTCATCATCAGCATCAGCATCCTCATCATCATCATCATTATCATCATCATCATCATCATCGTTATCATCATTATTATCATCATGATCATCATCACCATCGTCATCATCATCATTGTCATCATTATCATCATCATCATCATCATCACCATCGTCATCATCATCATTGTCATCATGACATCCTTTTAATGAATACATTTCCATGCTTGCATGGGTTGAATAGAATTCCTTGAAGCAAGTTTCTTCTATGGCCGGTCACCTTTCTTGTGACCAACCTTCTTGAGGTAATAATATGTTCTCATGAATGGATATGTTTACAAGGAAGATTGGAAACAAACAACATTACATGTATGGCTGTGATGCTCTTTACAAGTCTCATGATGTGAAGACAAGAAGAGACAATCATCCAACCCCACACTCAAACTCACTCACCCTTGAACACTTACTATATATGTGTGTGTGTATGTGTGTACCATATACATATATACACACAATATATATATATATACTGTATATACATATATACATATACACATATATATTATATATATGTATGTATAATATGTGTATATAAGAAGTTTGAAAACGCCAATATATAAAAAATGAATTTTAATTTATAATTTTATCAGATATATTTTTAACATGTTTCGGTTCTTGAAAAAACGAACCTTATCAAAAATACATATTTAGAACAATGAAATTAAATGAAAAGTTCATAATTGTTCCTTACTGGTGTCAACAGTCCACGTGGGAGCATTTTTTGTTGGTTGTAGTATTAGTAGTGACCGTGTTGGTAATGGTGGTATATATATATATATATATATATATATATATATATATATATATATATATATATATATATATATAGATAGATAGATAGATAGATAGATAGATAGATATATTTGTATGTATGTATGTAAGTATATAGGGTGTGGCAGAAGTTACACCCATTCTTATTTGTATAATTTTTATAGTTTTCTACTTTCAACAGGATGATGCACCACCTCGCTATGGGTGAAATATTCAGGAATGGTCAAATCTTAATTTTGAGGTGATGTGAATAGGACAACGTGAAGCAATTGAGTGGTCATCACGATCAACAGAACTAAAAGTACCTGACTTTTTCTTGTGGGTGTATTGAAAGATCTTGTTTACTCTCTCAAACCTACAACAATTCATGAGTTAAAACAAGCAATTTCTGATAAATTTTCTGCAATTAACGTAGAAATGTATCAAAAGGTTTGTAGAAGTGTTACTTGTAGGGTTCAGCGTTGTACTGAAAACAAAGGGGAGCATTTTGAACATATTACTTTCATCACCATGATCATCATGATCATCATCATATCATCATTTAATGCCCATTTTCCATGCTGGCCTGTCAGGGAGTTGGCCTGTCATGGAGCTAGCCTATCAGGGAGCTGGCCAGACTCCAATTGTCTGTTGTGGTATGCTTTCTATAGCTGGATGTCCTTCCTAACACCAATCACTTAACAGAATGTGCTGGGTGCTTTTTATGAGCCACCAACAAGGCTGAAATTACATAACGCCAACATGGGTACATCTTATGTGGCACCTGCATCCATAAAGGATAAACTGCTATCTATGGATGACAATAATTTTAAATAGCTTGGCATTTAATTCCCTCTTCTTTGTCTTCTAGTTATATTCTAGTTCTGATATTTACTCTTCCTGATATAACCATGTTTCTTTCTTCCCAGGATGTTGATATACTTTTGTAGTCTGTCTGTTGATTGCTTTATCTTTCTTTCCCACCAAGGCTCACCTTCACTTCATGTCTGCTTTTACAGTTTGTTTCAAGACTTACTTCCCTTTCTTTGTAGATGATAGAATGTTTATTATTATTATTATTATTATTATTATTATTATTATTATTATTATTAGTAGTAGTAGTAGTAGTAGTAGTAGTAGTAGTAGTAGTAGTAGTAGTAGTAGTATTAGTAGTAGTAGTAGTAGTATCATTATTATTATTATTATTATTATTATTATTATTATTATTATTATTATTAATTATTATTATTATTATTAATAATAATAATAATAATAAACACACGCCAGAAAAGGTCACAGAAAACTAGAAAGCAACCATACTCTGGGATATGCCAATACACACAGATAGAGAAATTAAGGCAAATAGACCAGATATAGTTGTCAAAGATAATGAAGAAAAAAAATGCTTTCTAATTGATGTATCAATACCAGCAGATGACAACGTTTCTCTAAAAGAAATGGAAAAACTTTCAAAATACAAAGACCTGGAAATAGAGATAACTCGAATGTGGAATCTAAAAACAGAAACAATTCCTATCATAGTAGGTGCCTTAGGTATAATAAAAAAATATTCAGACAAATACATAACAAAAACACCAGGACTTACAAATATATATAACATACAGAAAATTGCACTACTGGGTACTGCACACATTCTACGCAAAACACTTTCAATGCAGTAAACATAAGAGCACCACAGCAAACCACAGCACATACCCAAGGCGCACAGAGCTGCGCTCGGTAGTGAAGTGAAAGCACGTTATAAAAATAAAACTACTGAATAATAATAATAATAATATTATTAGTTTTTTTCTATCTGTTTGCAAGATACAATCTTTTCAAGTGCTTCTAAATGAAATTTTCTTAAGAATGTTTGAAAAAAGAACTATAAGCATCTAAGGAAGACTTGCTCTTAATAGCTGGGGATAGAGACAAAATATTTATATAAATAAAATTCTGTTTTATAAACTGATAACATTTTATTTACAAACATTTCTCCTATTTCATTTAAAGATATATCATCAGCTGTTGCGATTGACCTTTCAATCAGGCAGCAATTCCTTTCCAATTCTCCTTGATAACAATATCTGGTTAATTAGCCCTAATTTCTTTGTCTGTGTCAATTGACATATACCAGAACATGCTTACAGTCATCAACTCCAACACTACAACCATAACCACATTTCTAACTCTGTCATCACTGTTATCACCTTATGAGAAGATAGACAGTAAAAATCATAAATTTTCAAACAAAATAAGAAACTTAATTTAGTTCCATTCTTTTCTGAGCTCAGTCTTATTGACTTTACTGTCTACTCTTCTTTGAGTGAAGCAATGGAATCTCTAACTTGATACACAACAAATACAGTAAAAAATATTGTTTGTAAACTCCACCCATTTTTTTTTTGTTATCTTTTATGATGTTTATAGCCTTCACCAATATACATTGGCAAAGGCTTATTCACACACACACACATACATACATATATTATTAGCTTAGAATTACAAGAGTTGCATGTCAAGACCTAATCAGAATTGAAACAGATAAGTATCTTGCTATGAATATCTAGGCCCTTTAACCATTCTTGTAGCTTTTATATATATATATATATATATATATATTGGTGAAGGCTATAAACATCATAAAAGATAACAAAAAAAAAAATGGGTGGAGTTTACAAACAATATTTTTTACTGTATTTGTTGTGTATCAAGTTAGAACTCTTCTTTTTCAGACTGGAGCGAACACATTACAATGAAGTAGAGAAATTTGAAAAGACAACACGAAACCGGTTATTTCTCAAAATACGATGTTTATATACCAAAAAGATTTTCTAACATTTTTCTAACATTTTTCTGACATAATTTAAATATATACTTTAACCATGTAACACAAGCCTTCTGTAGTTTTTTCACTCTTATTATCTTTTATATATATATATATATATATATATATATATATATATATGTATACTCCGTTTTATGTATTGAGTTCATTTTCACTCACTTGTAAAACAAAATATATGTAGCCTCCTCATCATCATCATCATCATCGTCATCATCATAGCTCAGTGGTTAGAGTGTCGAGCTTACGATCGTGAGGTTGTGAGCTCGATTCCCAGACTGGGCTGCATGTTGAGTTCTTGAGTAAGACACTTTATTTCACGTTGCTCCAGTTCACTCAGCTGTAGAAATGAGTTGCAACATCATTGGTGCCAAGCTGTATTGGCCTTTGCCTTTCCCTCAAATAACCTCAGTGGTGTGGAGAGGGGAGGCTGGTATGCATGGGCGACTGCTGGCCTTCCATGAACAACCTTGCCCAGACTTGTGCCTCGGAGGGTAACTTTCTAGGTGCAATCCCATGGTCATTCATGACCGAAGGGGGTCTCATCATCATCATCATCATCATCATAATTATTATTTTAACATCCACATTCTCATGCATACATGAGTCAAACAGAATTGGTTGAGGCATATTTTCTATGGGTGGATGAGCTTTCTTTATCCAAGATTTTTCTAAGCAAGATATTTTTCTCTCAAGGCTGAATATATTGCCTGAAGGGTTGGAAAGGAATAGCTCCACTTTTATGATGGTGATACTATTTAAATATCATTTCATAATGTCAAGACTGGCAGACACAGACATCCATACACACACGCAGACACAAATAGACACACCACACACACTTGTATCTACATTTATACTAGGTGTCTTTCGTTTTCCATCTACTAAATTCTCTAACAAGGTTTTGGTCAGCCCAAGGCACAGTTAAAAAGAAAGAGGTAAAACTTCTTTCTTGAGTCATACAAACTCATAAAGGCCAGTTTCCCAGTCTCCATGGTCCATATATTCCCCACCTGGATGGGATGGGATGCTGGTCCATCGTGGGTTTATTCATTTTGCTGAGTGGACTGGAGCAATGTGAAATGAAGTATTTCGCTGAAGAGCACAATACATTGCCCGGTCCAGGAATTGAAATCACAATCTTATGATCATGAGTTCAACATCCTAACCACTAAGTTACATGCCTCACCAAGGTACAATCCAGTGAAACTGAATCCAAAAACTATGTGATTGGGAAGCAAATTTCTTAGGCACACAGCCATGCATACACCTTTTTCTCTCTCTCTCTATTTCTCTTCTTTGCACTGTCTATCTATCTATCTATCTATCTATCTATCTATCTATCTATCTATCTATCTATCTATCTATCTATCTATCTATCTATCTGTTTGTCTGTCTATCTGTCTAGCTATCTGTCTGTCTGTCTCTCTATCTATCTATCTATCTATCTATCTATTTATCTATCAAGGTGTTGGAGCCGCACGAGAGGCCCGGGTGGCGGAGGCGCAACAGGGCAACAAAGCCACCATTCGGTCTCTGGTGGACGAACAGGGGCGCGAACTGCTCGAGCCAAGCAAAATGTGTGAGGCCTTTCAGCGGCACTTTGCTCGACTGTTTGGGACGAATGGCGAGCGAGAACGCAGGGTGGACTTCAGTGCCTACCTGCACAGCCTGCCACGACTCTCGGCAAGAGAGGCGGAGTGCTGCGAAGGTGCCATCACGGCGGCGGAAGTGAGGGACGCGATGGCGGGATGCTCGAGGGACAAATCTCCGGGTTTGGATGGTCTGCCCTACGAGCTTTACAACTGTAAGCCAGACTTGTTTGGAGACGTCTTGGTGGCGGTGTACTGCAACTGGCAGCAAAACGGGAGCATTCCCGGTTTTGTGAGTCGAGGAGCCGTAACGCTGCTGAAGAAAGATCCAAACAAGGGGGACGTCATAGATAACTTTAGGCCCATCACTCTGCTCAATGCAGACTTGAAAATTTTGGCCAAGGTGTTAGCCAAGCAGTTGGCGCTTGTCATCGAGAAACTGATCGGCAAGGCGCAAACGTGCGCGGTGCCGGGCAGGAGCATCCATGACAACCTCCATCTGATGCGCTACATCATAGAGAGGGTAGTTAAGGAACCTGGCATGGGTGGGGCCCTGATCAATTTAGATCAATCGAAAGCTTTCGATAGGGTAGACCATCAATACTTGGAGGCTGTCCTCATAGCAGCCGGCTTCGGTCCCATTTTCCGCGGCTGGATGGCTGCCTTGTACAGAGGCATCCGTTCGGTAGTTCGCGTCAATGGGCATCTATCAAGACCCTTCGACATTGCACGTTCGGTCCGTCAGGGATGCCCCCTCTCGTCGCTTCTGTACGTGTTGACTCTCGAGCCACTACTGCGGAAGCTGGCGACGCTGAGGGGCATCCCGCGAGAGTTGGGATGCGGGACGAGCGTGTCGGCATACGCGGACGACGTCACCGTCATAGTGTCTAGCCAAAAGCACATCGAGCTTGTCGGCGAGACACTGAGAGACTACGAAGCGGTAACGGGAGCGAAAATCAACCGGGATAAGTCAGTGGGCTTGCGGCTCGGCACCTGGAGAAGCAACCCCATGCCGTCAAGTAGCACCTCCGTCGTGGGACGTTGGACTGACGGTCCGGTTGAGATGCTCGGGGTCTGGTTTGGTTCAGACCTCCAAACGGAGAAGAACTGGGACGAGATAACGAGAAGGGTGGCCACTCTAGCCCGGCAATGGGCCGAGAGGAAGCTTTCCCTGAAAGGTCGGGCGGAGGTGGCGAACACGTACATCGCGTCCGTCATCTACTACCGCCTGACCGTCGTTCCTTGTCCCGACCCTACCATCACCAAACTGGAGCGCATCCTCTTCCGCTTCTTGTGGAAAGGAAGCGTTCCGATGGTTAGGCGATCCGTTTGCTGCCAACACCCGTTAAAAGGAGGACTGGGCATGCCGTGGTTGATGATGCGCAGACACGCGCTGAGACTGCGACATCTCCGGCTCTACGTAGACAGCGGTGAACAGGTGTGGTCACCGTTTGTGCGGCGCGCTTTCCCGCAGCTCGTCTCCATGACCGAACTGCAGTCATGGATCAAGAAGAGGCCGAGGAAGGGCGAATGGCACCGCGAGTGTCGCGCTGCTCTTCGGCAACTCCAACAACCCGGGTCAACCTTGAGCGACTGCATCACAACTAACGCATTCTATAGTGGATTAGTGGAGGGAAGGTACGACGACGATCTCGGGGCGAACCTGGGCGTCGACGAGGAATACCTGACCCGCCTGTTTAAGACGACCTTCGGGCCGGGACCTATGGACAACTTCCAGAGATCCCTGGCCTGGCAGTGCTATCGAGAAGCACTACCCGTTCGGGATAAGCTCTACAGGCATGGCTCGAGAAACACGGGGCCGACCTGTCCGAGATGCCGGCAGAGCGACGAAACCGTTCTGCACGCACTCGTACAGTGTCCCACCATTTCCGAGCTGTGGGCTTACGTCGAACAACTGCTATCGCGTGTGGGACGAGTCGGTCTATCAGCCGAGTCTATCGTGAATATTGTCGCGCCTCCTTCCTTTAAACGGGAAGGAAGAGCTATTTTCATCGTACTTGTGGCTATGGCGAAAGAATGTGTATGGTGGACGCGTCTGAAAGGTCTAGAGACAAAGACTTTCCTCTCTGGGCAATCTCTCATCAACTTCTTCAAGTATCACCTGAAGAGGAAGTTGAGAGTAGAAAGGGAAGTCTTGTCTAGTGAATGCTTCAAAAAAAGATGGGTGAATGTAGCAAGGATGGCACGTGTGAACGACGGAGCCATCTTGAGCATAACCCTATGAACAAGAAAAAAAAAAAATAAAACAAAAAGGCAAAAGAGAGTCACTTACTGTTATAGTTTCTTCAATGAGAATATTGACCAAGGTTACCGTGGTCTTTTCCGTGGGCTTTTCCTTCCACGGCTAAACCTAAACTGTCCTCCCCTCTTTTTACACGAGAACATTACTGTGTGATACACGATCCCTATTGATCGGCCTTTCCTTTTCTCTTTTTTTTTCGATCCCTTTTGATCGAACTGCTCCTTTTTCCCTTCCTACGATCCCTTTTGATCGACACCACCAATTTTTTTTTTTTTTTTTTTTTTTCCTTCCTTCCCCCTCCCAAAAAGAAAAGCTCTACATTGTATTTGTCCCATCTTCGTTGAGCCCTGTGTGGCTAATAAAAGAAATGTATCTATCTATCTATCTGTCTGTCTATCTATCTATCTATCTGTTTGTCTATCTATCTATCTATCTATCTGTCTATCAATTTATCTATCTCCCACCCTCTCTCCCTCATCTCTTGAAGTTTAATTTTCTATAAATGCATTAATAAAATTCTACCGAAACAGCTGTTGTAAATGCCAAAGTATTTCTCAGTGTAGTGTCAATGCTTTCATTTTAGAGACTTTTCTGTTGTTCAAAACACTTTACCCGAATTTGTCTATCCATGAATATCATATTGCTCTACTTCACTTTGGTTTGAAGCTACACTGAGAATCTGGTAATGTGGGCATTTAGCCTTGTCAGAAGTATCACAGCAACGATTTTGTTTTCTGCCACTGCCAACAAAGCAATGCCACACTATTTTTTACAGTTCTCATGTGGACCTTTCCTTTTGTACAAAGATCCCATAATAGTGTCTCACCAGTCTTTAAGTATTTCACGAGTTGCCCAGACATAGTGTATGATCCTGTGCATCAGGAGAACTATGTGCTTACCACCATGACAGTAAATTTCAGCAGATGCCATCCCTACCATACATAGACACATACATATGTACAGCATACATATGTGCATACATCCATGCACACACACACACACACACACACATACACATCCATGCATACATATATACATGTACATACATACACACATACATAATACTTACATACATGCATACATACACACATACATACATAGAATCATACATACATACATACATACATACATACATAAATTTTTAGAAAGTATTATTCATTCTAAATGTATGGCAGAATTTGGCCATTGTGCAAGCAGTGGAATCAAACTTTCAGACTTATTTGTTGCAAAGTAATTTTTACACCTCACATCCATATCTGTATCCAGTATGTATTTATGAAAGACGAGCCAATTGTAAAGAACGTGATATAAACATATGATACATGAGATAAACTAAGAAAATAATGATATCCATGTTGATTGCATGTCAGCTGAAGTATTCATTGATTCTCAATAAACATTGTTTCTTCATTTCATCAGTCAATTCACAGCCTATTAAGAAGGATGTTGCATGCAGATATGTTTTCATATCGCAGTCATGATATTCATTACTCTTCATTTGTAACATTTCAGTATTTTAGATATAAAACGTTATATTTTTGAAAGAATATACATTATATACATTATTTATTGTACTATTTTTTCCACATCCTGCACTTATAACTAATGCATTTCAGCTGTGATATCATAGACTGACATGCTAATGATATTCGGAGAATTTCATTATATATATTTGCTATTTATTGAATTTTAATGTTATTTGATAAGTTAATTTTAAATATTAATAATACGAAAAATTAAAAACAAGTTGAAAATAATAAAAATAATTTAATCTTTCAACTTCTGATTAGAGAAACATCAACATAAACTATTGTGTTCAGATTTGTTTACCTTCGTTTCATCCTTTTATTTAATTAAAGAATTCATCAGTAAATATATAGCACTAGATCTTTGTTCATGCAGTTATTTATACACACACACACACACTTATGCACACACACCCACACACACGCACGTGCACACAGCACAAACACACACACAAACACACACACATACACACGCGCACGTGCAGAGGCACACATAGAGCATGACTTATTCTCTAAGAGAAGTGTCCATAGAATTTGCCAAATTTTCCAGATTGATAAGATAAAAGTTGCTGACCAGTGTAATCTTTAAAGAATAACATGTAATCTGGCTACTATTTCTAACAGTCAAGCAGCTGCATAGTGGCACATGATTTAAGTGTTTAGTATCTAGTCTAATGAGACATGATGCAATTTATAGAAGATGAGAGGAAGATACATATATGGGTTGTCTAGATGGAGCACAGTTTATTAGTTCAGAAGACCTTTTGCAATAAAAATATCATATAAATGGTGCAGCAGTTAAAGTATGATGTACAGAGGAACTTTACCAAACAATCAAGAAATACTTTAGAGATGTGATCTGAAATTTCTGTGTTGCAGTGACTGTTATTTATCAGACATATGAACAATGCACTAACATCAAACGTACATAACCTATTAGGATGTCACCAACTGCATAGAGACAATACAGAGACTAAGGCTATTCTGATCCTGCAGATGGACTTTTATATAACTTAATCAGAAATGAAGGAACTTCTCTTAGCCTTTTTAGGTTCTCCCTGACTGGTGAGATTTTTTCATGTTGCATATGGTATTGTGGTTAGGATGTTGAGCTTATGTTCACAAATCACTGGTTCAGTTCCTAGACTAGATGGTACATCGCATCCTTGTGCAAAGCACTTTATTTCATGCTACTCCAGTCAACTCAGCTGAAAATGTATACCAGCTGAGTATTGGTGCAAGTCTGCCTCTCTCCAGCTGTTAGATCCTTAATGTTTTGCTGGGACAAACAAGGATAGGAGGGACAAGAGCATGTCTGTATCTGCTTGCAAGCAGATAAGTACTAGATTAATGGTACACCGCCCTAATGTAGCTCCAAATCACCAGAAGGAGATTTTGATCTTAGAAGTTGCATGGCAACTTCACTAGTGTCAGCGGCTTTAAAAAAGCTCCCATTACATTCGTATAGGGGTTGGCATTAGGAAGTGTGTCCAACTTTAGAAACTATGCTGAATCAGACATAGCAGACTTACACGGTTGTCAGGCCAGTCAGATGATGTCACAACCTGCAACCCATATCAGCATGGAAGATGAACCTTAAAAGATGATTGTGATGATGATGATGATGATGATGATACATGCAAGCACTAACAGACATGTACACACATGCATACACAGATACCAAATATATACCAACATATATACACACACAGACACATGCACATACACACACATATACTACATGCATACACACATACATACATACATACATACATACATACATACATACATACATACATACATCTGTGTTTTAAATATTGACTGAAAGTACGTTCCGCCAAGATTCGGTTGCAGTGCAACAACATAAATTAGTGATAAGCTGCTTGCTATATAAATATTTTATTATGATTGGTTAGAATATAAAGAGGGTGTATCTTTAATTTTTGAACTTTGTTATGGTTGTTATGGGTTGATGGTAGGAGGAGTAAATGATATGAGGGATTGTCTGGTGTTTATTCTATTTTATTTTGCTATTGCATGCTATCATTTAATTCTATTTATTAGCCTTTGTTTATACAAATATGTGTTTCAGTCTAGCTGCTGCGTGAATGAAGCTACACTAATTTCTGTCTTAGTGATGTTCTTAATAAAGGTGACTATGTACTTATGGAGAAGAATTCAGGAATTCTTTTTTTAGTATGTTCTTTGAATGTATTACTGTATGTCAACCAGAGAAGAATGTATTTCTATCTAATCAATATTCCTTTAAGTCTTCTCATGCTAACATTATTTCTTCAAGTATTAGAGTCAGTTAGTTTACAGACAGAAATAACATGAAAGAGACAGCTACAATCATCGAAATTGTTAGAGCAGGGCTTGAACTCACAGTTTTATATAGCAATGCATAAATACACCACCTTTAAGAAAAAGAAATGACATTTTATAAGAATTTTACAATAAAAATGAAAGGGTGGTTGACAAACACGGAAATTGAAGAGATAAAAGGAAAAGTAGAAAATAGAAATAATACTTCACCGACAAGTAATGTGCCCAGCAAGTACAGAGAAATGAATTGCAGCAGTGAAGACTTAGAGCAAAGTGTAAATATAAATTCATTCTCAGCAAATGAAGCAGAAGTAATGGGAAGGGCTATATCACAAGAATATGATGATGACCTACAAGACATAATGTGGATGGTGTGCTGATATATTAGAGAAGACCAGGATCAAGCATCCACCAATCTGAGGTACATTAATCTACACAAACTCAAAGTTGAAACTGTAAATGTAGATTTGGTCCTTAGGCTATTCCAGATGAGAAATATAACTGAAACTAACAAGATTATTTGGGATGCAGCTATGGTTGCTGCTGATAGAGTTGGATACAAAAGAAGAGAACATACAGAATGTAAAGAACCATACTAGCATAGATAAATCTGTGGGTAACAAAGTTAAGACATTTAGGACAAGTTGACAGATTGAGTAGAGGGGAATTACAGAATGAAAGCATAAGAATAATGCTGGAAAGAGCATATAAAATAAGAAATAAAAAGTATGGTGTGATATTGGAAGAATTGAAACAAAGAGTAGTAGCAATCAAAGCAAAACTGGAAAGATATGACAATAGAACAAACCAATTCAGGTAGAACAGATTGCTTGAAGCAAATCAGAAGAAACTGCTTCAGGAACTAGATGAGCAATTACATGTAACTATGAAACCAGATGCAGAGGAAAGCAGGGCATTGTGGAGAGGTATCTTGGACCAACCAATAGAGCATAATTATGAAGTGGAGTGGCTGCATGAAATCCAAGATAGGTCACGAGATATAGAAGTCCAAGAAGACATAGAAATAACTACAGAAATGATAAAAATGCAGTTAAAAATATTCCTAAATTTGAAGAGTTCAGGACCAGATGGGGGTCCAAGGTTATTAGATGAAGAAGCTGAAAGGGCTCCATGAAAGGATAGCAAAACAGCTAGATGTGTGCTTGTAGAAAGGCGCAGTGTGAGAAATGCCAGCCACTGCAGGACGAGATAGGAAAGATATGGGGTATGAGGAAAGTAATGGTGATACTGGTGGTAATTGAAGCATTTGGAGCAATTTCCAAGAGCTTTGAAAAACATTAAGAATATTGGAGCTGCTGTCAAGCTCGAAGTGATCCAGAAGACATCATTGGGTACAGCTCGCATTCTTAGGAGAGCATTGTCTCTTTAAGTCACAGGAGAAGGCACTACTTGAAACTTTTGGTGATTTGTTATTGCTTGCTTTCAAGTAAAGAACAACCGGTAATTAAGAACTATCCAAGAATCTTTCATGATGATGATGATGATGATGGGAAAACATCAATAGATTGCTGTGAAATAATGAGAGGTATTAATGCCTAGGAGTGCTGCAGGAAGATAGGACACTGAAGTAAAAATGAGTAAGTCCCTAGAGAGTACAAGAGGTGCTTGAAACAAAATTAAGGTGCTCAAAACATAATTAAATGGAGGGAACATCATTCAAGCCATACATACATGGGCAATGCCAGTAGTGAAACACTCTACTCCCTTTCTGAAATTTTCAAAGGTTGAGCTACACTACATAACTTCCAGAGAACTAAAAAGCTTCTCTCAATGCATAATGCCCTCCACCCTAAAAGCAATACTCTACCTACAGAGAAAGGAATGTGGCAGAAAATTACTAAGTACGAAAGACACTGTTAGTACTGTGATATTGAGTCTGAAAAATTGTACTGCGCAGAATAAAAAAGAATATTATTGGCAGCCAGAGAATAGGAAGAAACAACAGAACAAATAAATGGAAAGAAACGGAACTACATGGTCAAAACATGAAACAAACTAGAAGTGAAAATCCCTGGCTCTGAGAATATTTCTGTCTCACATCTCAAGTTTCCAGGTGGAAACTTGAGATGTGAGACAGAAATGCTAATAATAGCCACTCAGGAAAAGCTCTTAAGATGATCTGATAAAGGCAAAGATCGACAAAACTTTGACAGCAAATGTAGAATCTGCAAGAAAGGAGACAAGAGTATCAATTACATTTTGAGTGAATGCAGTAGAATAGCACAAAAGCGGTATAAATACAGACATGTCTGTGTAAGAAAAAGAGTGCATTGGAATATGAACCAGAGGCTGTGAGAGAAAATGAGAATTACAATATCTTGTGCTATTTCCCTATAAGGACTGACAATATAACTGAAGCAAGAATTCCAGATATCTTTTACCAGGTTCAGTCATTAGACTGATCATGCTGGGGCACCATCATGAATTTTTAGTCAAATGAATTGACCCTGGTACTTCATTTTTTAAGCATGGTACTTATTTTATTGCTCTCTTTAGCTGAACCACTAAGTTACAGAGAAGTAAACACACCAACACCAGTTGTCAAGTGGTGATGGGGGAGGACAAACACAGGCACACACACACATAGATATACAGACATATGCATACGATGGGTTTCTTTCAATTTCCATCTACCAAATCCACTCACAAGGCTTTGGTTAGCCCAAAGTGTCACAGAGAAGACACTAGCCCAAGGTGTCACAGAGTGGGACTGAACCCTGAACTACGAGACTGGGAAGCAAGATCCTTACCACATGGCCACTCCTGTGCTTATATGATTATAGAGGATAAAATACAAAGAAAACAGTGTTAGGTCATAGATTTTGCATTTCCCTATGAGAACAAAGTCAATACAAAAGAAGCTGAAAAAATTGCAAGGTATGGGGATCTAGCCAGAGAGCTGAGGAGATTGTGGAAGAGAGCTGAGGAGACTGTGGATGATCAAGACAACAATTATTTCTTTAGTATTTGGTGCACTTGCTACAACACCCAAAATGCTACCTAAAAGACTGAAAGAGATTGTCTCTAAACATCAAGTTAAAATATCTGCTAATTAAATTAGTTTACACTAGTGCTAGTGTAATACTAACAATAATCATGAGACAATGTAGAATATAGAAGCAAGAATGATACTAGTTGTGACTGGAGAACTTGGGCCAGTGATAAAAAGCCTCCAGAAACACTTTGATATAACTGAAATCTGTCCTGGCATTATAATAATAATAAAGTTAGCTGTAAATGATGCAAATACGAATACACACACACACCCACACACACACACACACACACACACACACACACGCACGCACGCACGCACACACACACACACACACACACACACACACACAGCTACTTATATATTTTAGTTAATATTTAAGTGTTGGTTATGTTCCTGGTAGTATGCTAATAAACCACCTTTACTGCCTATGGCTGCCTGATATCATTCACAGTAATTACACAATTGTTACTGGATCTACCTCAGGAATTCCTCAATGTATGTTAATATATACACTATATGATCAAAAGCATCCAGACACCCCACAAAACATGTGCTTACCATAGAGGCTGACACAGTAGATCACAGACAGCACCACAGTGCTACCATTTACTATGCAGAACACATGTTCTGCAATCTCAGTAGCTGGCAGACTGAGCTAGGCAGCAGAATGGAATGCTCTGCAGAACTGAATTTCAATATGGTCAGGTATTGCTTCTCAAATAAGGCTTGTGCATGAGATTTCCACCCTCCTGAATATCTCTAGGTCTGCTGTTTCTGATGTAATAGTGAAGTGGAAATGTGAAGGGAAGTGTACATCCCAAAAGCGTTTGGGCTGACCTTCCATGTTAATCCCTAAAGACTGTTGAGTGTTAAAGAGGGCCATATAGCATAAATATCCATCACCCCTTACCACCATCACACAGGAATTCCAAACTGCAGCAAGGGCTACTCCAAGCACCATGACTGTTTGGCGTGAGGTGCGGAAACTTGGTTTCCATTGAAGAACAGCTGCCCATAAGCCACACATTACACAGAAAAATACCCAACACTACCTACCTCACATGATGTAAAGAATATTGAAACTGGACCATAGAACAGTGAGAATCTATTCTGTGGAGTGATGACACACAGTTCACCATGTAGTGATCTGGTGGTAGGGTGTGGGTGTGGCAAATGTCTGGTGAACGATATGTATTGTGCCTGTATAGTGCCAAGTGTGAAATTCGTTGGTGGTGGGGTCATAGTGTGGTGGTGTTTCTCCTTGACATGGCACTGTCGCAGCACGAGGTTACACTAACATTTTAACCACTTTCATGTTACCTGCCATCAAAGACCTGTTCGGGGATGACCATTATGTGTTTCAACATGACTGGGTACATGTCGATACTGCAGGGGTTGTAGGGGAGTGGTTTGACAACAACAATATCCCACTAATGGCCTAGCCTGCACAGAGCCGTATTCACCTGTGACACCGTATTCACCTGTAAACGTTTTACACACCCTTCCAGGACTACCTACCAAATTGTTACAATTGTGAGAACGATAACACAGCCTTTTCAGGGCCACCTCACATTCTATTGTTACCTCCTTCTGAGAGTGTTGCAATGCTCTTTGCAGGGGTTTCTATCCAGTTGCAAATCGATTGATTGGGCGTAAACTTATATCAATCTTTGCCTCAATAATCATGATTGAATAGAATCATTAAGAGTACTTTAAAGCAATTAAGCCCCGAGCAATGCCGGGCACTTCTGCTAGTATATATATATATATATATATATATATATATATATATATATATATATATATATATATATATATATATATATATATATATATATATTTGAGGATGTTACTGTTTATGATAATATCAGTGGCATAGCTTGCATAATAATCTCATAAAGGTAAAAATTATCAATTAATAATTAAGGGTGTACTAACAGGCAGTACCAGCATGCTAACATAGCAGTCAAAATGATCAAACCACAAGTTTTCACTGAAACACAAAGATGAAAGCGGGCAAGTGAACAAAAGCCCAAAGACTCTGTACCAATAATGAAAATAATTAAAAATTGAAAACGTCAGACATACCTGTATGACCATGGTTTCAAACTTTGAGAAATACCTTTAGTTCATCCTCAGCAAGTCTTACTGACCTCAAGGTTGTAAAGTTTATTCATCTTGACCAATGTGTGCAATGACCATTCAAAATCCTGGTGATACATGTACATCTGACTTTTTTCAATTTTCCCTTATTTCCATCATTGGTGTGGGTCTTAGGGGCTTTTGTTCATTTGCCTGCTTTCACCTTTGTGTTTAAGTGAAAACTTGTGGTTTGGTCATTTTGAAGCTATGTTAGCATACCAGTACTGCTTGTTAGTACCCTTAATTATTAAGAAATATATTTATATATATATATATATATATATATATATATATATATATATATATATATATGAAATAATTAAGTTGGTTAGGCACAATTCAAAACCCAAAAATGAAATAATTCACCGTCACTTTTTAGCTGTGGGTCCCTGCACCCATCATCACATTTTAGCAATGAATTATTTACTTTATAAATATATATATATGTATATGCATATATGCATATATATACAGTCTGTCAGACGAGGCCTGATGAATGCCAATAGGCATGAAAGTACGTACTCGCCTTTATATATTTGATTCTTTATATTTAATACTCAACATTTCATATATTCAATAAGACATTCAATACTTCATTTCATTTTACCATTTATATTATATTATATATTCCATATTCTATATCTGAGTGGTTGGCATTAGGAAGGGTATCCAGCTGTAGAAACTCTGCCAAATCAGATTGGAGGCTGGTGTTGCCATCCGGTTTCACCAGTCCTCAGTCAAATCGTCCAACCCATGCTAGCATGGGAAGCAGACGTTAAACGATGATGATGATAAATGAAACATAAAAAACAGACAGAGTTGGAACTCTTTTAAATAATATATTCCTCTATACACGGTCATACAAAACCCTTTTTTTGTATATATATTTTTATTTTTATTTTTATTTTGTATATTTATTTTTATTCACATTCATATATATATATTCACATATATATATTTATATAGATAGATAGATAGGTGCAGGTGTGGCTGTGTGGTAAGAAGCTTGCTTCCCAGCCACATGGTTCCAGGTTCAGTCTTACAGCATGGCACCTTGGGCAAGTGTCTTTTACTATAGCTTAGGGCTGACCAAACCATGTGAGTGGATTTGGTAGTCAGAAACTGAAAGAAGCCCATATGTGTGTGTGTGTGCGTATTATGTATATGTTTGTATGTCTGTGCTTGACCTCCACCATCGCTTGACAACTGATGTTGGTGTATTTACATCCCCGTAACTTAGTAGTTCAGCAAAAGAGACAGAGAGAATAAGTACTGGGCTTACAAAGAATAAGTCCTGAGGTCAATTTGTTTGACTAAAGGCAGTGCTGGAGCATGGCCACAGTCAAATGATTGAAATAAGTAAAAGAATAAAATAATATGTATGTATACATATATATATATATATATATACATATGTATATATATATACATATGTGTGTGTATGTATACATGTATGTATACATATGTAACCATTGTTTTATATATATATATATAAATAAAGATATGTGTGTGTGTGTAGGTGCGCCTTTATCATGTACAATTGCTACAGACAATTTCAGACATAAAATGTCTGCATGAATTTTAACCAAAAGAAATCTTTTTTTTTTTTTCTGTTTACATAATAACTATATAACTGTGAAGTGTGCATTACAACAGCACGAAATAATATAATGTGTTGTGACTTATGTAATGCAATACTGTTTATGTAGCATGACCTTTTAATTAGTAATACGTAAAACTTGCTTTGTTCATTTGTGAAGTTTTCTCAGAAGACAGAAAACAAGGTTGGAACAGTTCCGTTTGAAATATAGACTTTAGAATTACAATATAATTCAATAATTTTGGAAATATCTGTAATTTCTACAAATAGAAAACTGTAGATTTTTGTTGTTGTTATTGTTACTGTGCAGAGATAGTCAGATCTCTCTCAGAAACTTGTAGTATAGTATTGTCTGATTGCTGTTATCAAAGTGGCATTTGCATTCACTGTGTATGAAGTGGTAATCTTGAAAAGTTACCTTGAAAAGTCAGCTGAGTGTTTTAAAAACGGATTTAAACACTATATTCCACGGGGAGAAAACGACTTTGCTTGACTTACAAAAAGATACAGCATCTTAAAGTGAATGTATAACTTTCATATAATAGAAAGTTTTTGGAGAGATATCATTATATAATCAAACATTTTAAAGTAATTTATGTTTGTCACATGCAATAAATAGTTTCACCTACCTCACTTTTACTAATAATATGCATTCATCAATAGATTTTGTTCCTATTGGCTTCAAACTTTACTATGACATATCTATCCAGACTTATGGTAAGTTTTTTTTTATTTATCTGTTATTATATAAGACAGTGGGGGCAGGGAGAGAGTCCATGACCTAGACAAGTTGTGCTCAGCAAGGGTCTATATGACCCCTGGGGTCCATGTAAGGCTTTTGAGGGTTCACACAAGCAAAATAAGTAAACTGGGGATGATCCACAGTAGTATTTTAGAGTTCCATGAAAAGATTTTGCTTTAGATGGATTTGTTGCAAGAAACAATGAGGTTTCTTTCTCTGATGTTTTTTTATAGTTAAGCTTACACAAATTGATGTGTGAAAAACAAAATAGGAATTTTGAATGAAGTGTCAATAGAAGTAGTTTTTAAACAATGAATGGCTCTTGGGGTCAACCAGAATAAAATAGTAATCAAGGGGTTTGTTGATAAAAATAGTTGAGAAACAGTGACCCAGACAAAATCTTCTGAGTTTACTGCAGGAATGTCTACAGGACAAATGAGAATGCAGAGGCAACTGTGTATTGACTTGATGTCATGCAACAGAGTAAACTCTACTACTGGAATCCAAGAACCAGATGGTGATGTTAATCCATTCGGCTTTGAAAGTAAAAAGTGACTAACATTTACATGTTAATTAAGAGCCTGTTCTGTTTACAAAAACCAACAGTGTACCACCATGGGAAATTTTATCCAAAACAAATGTTTTCTTTTTTTTTTTTTGGCTATCTTTTTGCTATTTAGATATCAGCTGTATAACTGGGAAGTGTGCATTACGTTAACCTTTCAACAACAGCAAACAATACAATGTGCTGCAACTTATATAATGCAATGCTGTTTATATAGCCTGAGTTTTGAATTAGTAAAACTCACTTTATTCATTCACATCATAATAGAGCAATATAAAATATGAAAAGATCTACATAACATAAGAAATATTTACATTTCAAGGAAATGCTACACATGATCTGCATTATCATCTAGTTCAATTTCATGTGCTTAGGATATCATAATTACAAAAGATCAAAAACTCCATATGCTTCAGATTCATGAATTCATTTTAAGTCAAGGGTAAAAGAGCTGCATCATCAGTATTGAAAGTAAATAAAAAAATAAAACTGAATTACTCAAAAAGTCTGACATGAAACTATGGGATGATAAAAGAATAAAGAAACAGGATGAAAAAATAGATGTAATCCTATGAAACATTTAATAGCAAATACTATTTAATACCTTTGTAGGTTAGTGGTTAGGGTATTCAGATCATGATTGTAAGGTCATAAGTTCAATTTCTGGCCTTGCATTGTGTCCTCGTGCAAAATACTTTATTTCATGTTGCTCAGTCCACACAGCTGGTAGAAATGAGTTGTACCTGTAATATGAAGGACCTGTGTCATGTTGAAAATGCTCGAGAACTACGTTAAGGGTACATGTGTTTGTGAAGTGCTCAGTCACTTGCATGTTAATTTCATAAGCAGGCTGTTCCATTGATTGGATCAACTGGAACCCTTATCATCATAACCAAAGGGGTGCTAGTTACTTTTGCACAACTCCAAATATTCCCATGATTACTAAAACATACATATTAAATTTTAAAATAAATGCATCAACATGTAGTGTTACCATAAGAAATTGAAGTGTATATTTTCTGTGTTTCCAGGTCACCATAACAGAAGAGATGGTTTATCTTTTGTCATGGCAGTATTACGGTATTAAAATAAAAGTTAATAATAATATCCCCAATGAAGATATCAGACACTGTCGACTTTAAAGATGTCCAAATACTTCATGTCTTTAAAAAAAAATAACTTTGATTTCTATTTTCAGCATGGAATTTATTTCTTCAACTCATTAAAAACTTTCTAATGACATGTGAACGAGAACAGAAACAAGCTAATTACAAATAATTACAAGACAACAATCAACATAACACAATGATACCTGTCAAAACTCAGATTTGGAAGTCTGTTAAAATATTTTGTAGTCATACCTTAGGAATAATGAAACATTTACAGAAGCTGAATGCAGAAACTATAAAATTGATGAACATTAGAAGTAATCAAGGATAGAAATAGATGAAAATAATTTTCTTTGTTGATTGAATGTAAGAAATATTCCATGAACGTTATTTATAAATATAATTTAACTAGTTTGAAAATATAGCAGTTACAAATAAATAGTTTTCCTCTTTAGTGTATGCATCCAAATAAGTATCAAATGGAATAAAATTACCTCTATTATGGGTATTTGATGTTTTTTGTAAAATAGACCTTGATATGCAGTTCATAATAATTCTTTTGATATGTATATATTAATCATAAGTTAATACCAATACAAATTGACATGTATATGTTAATCATAAGTTAATACCAATACAAATTGACATGTACATATTAATATGTTAGCTAATACTTTATAACAGGCAATAATACATAAAGCTAATGTTTATTTGTTAGGTGTGTTAATTGTAATGTTATCAGTTTCCTAATTTTCTTCTCTTCAGTTACTTTAACTCACAGGTTACAGTGTATAAATAGACAAAGAAAAAGTGTGAATAGTTATTATAATAATTAGTAAGAAATGCCTGTTTCGTAGGCAAGTACCAAAGGCCCTCATATATCATATAATTGAAACAAGAAAACAAAAATAACAAGAGCATGATAATAATAATATTGTTGGTTCTCTTCGTGTATTTGTTTCTGTTTTGGTGCTTTTTGTGGTTGTGGTTGAATGAGTGTGCATTGCTTTTGTTGTTGGGATTTGGGTTAGTTGTGCCAGTGTTCTTAGTGTAGCCGATGGATTAAATGAATTTTCCTCGTCCTGTCTCTTCACTTTCAGCTTAGGACGGTCTTTTTTGGAACTATTTTTCCGTTTTTCCCAACATAAGTCCTTCTTTAGGGGATTCAATTCCTTCTCGTTGCATTATAAGGCTTCTGAATCGCCAGTGTCGGGAGTACATGGCGTATCTATGTCACCCGCCTGTAGGGATGGTCGGGCGTTGCTTGTTTCCACCGCTACAGTTGTTGGTGTCATTGTTGTGGTGGGATTCTGCTGTTGAAATGTTGCTTTAATGGTTGTTGCAGCATTTGGCCTTCTTGTGGTGGTGGTGGTGGTGGTAGCAGAGCCTCTATTCCTCTAGCTCCATTTTGTTGTTGTTGTAGGCAGATGACCTTCAGATGGGCCTTAGACCCATAAGTGTAACACCTTAGCTTTCTGCCTTCTACAACTACTTGAAGTTGTGCCCCGTTGGTCAACTCAATAAGGTCGGGGACCTTATCCAGGGACTCCCGTTTTACCTGGATCAAAAATTTCCAACCTGATTCCAGACCAGTTCTCCTTCCGATATTTTTTTTAATTTCTAGAAGCGAATCCGGGCCTTCAACCGCAGCGCACGCAAATAATGGCAATAATAATCGATGGTTGTCATGGAACGTGAAGGTGGATGTGCGGGCCGTGTTTATAATACTATATGTATGTCGTCTGCAGTGGAAACAGAGACAGTTTTCACTATGAAGACCTTTTTTGGTCTATCCACTGATATAGTGTTTTACGACCATTAAGGTCTGTAGTGAAAAACTTATCCGTGTGTGAAAGAAAACGGAAAGGACTTGAATACGATGCTGTTAACGGAGTTAACAACATCGTTGCGCACAAAACGTGAGTCCAAGAAGTAAAGCTTCCTTCAAGGCAGAGTTAGAAATGCAATTGTCAAGTAGGTAAGAGGTTTTAAGCAGGGACGATATATTCAAAATTGGTAAAATTAAAAATTGTCGAGTATAAACTAAATTCATTATTGTTACTGAATATGTTATTTAATTTCTGAACGGTTTTGCTGCCGTTTATTTATGTAGTTTGATTTCTTTATCCATCAGTTTCTACTAAGAGATAGATACGCGAATAAAATTAATAATAGAAAAACGAAAATAAAACTTTGAAAACAGCAACGCCGCCATAGCTTACGTGGAAACCATGAGCGTGCTTTCAAGGGAGATAATTAGGGAAAGACTTGAAAGTCAACGTAATATTTCATGTAAAGTAAAGTAAATATAACAAATAATCCAGAATCCTCGTCCGGTACCGGATCGATCCTAAAATCTAATCAGTTCATGCCAGTCACGAGGCCAAACATCTCTGAAAGTTTCATCCGAATCCATTCAGCGGTTCTTGAGATATTTTTCCATGGACAGACAAACAAACAAACACGACTAAAAACAACACCTCTGATTTGCTATGGCTGAGGTAATAATAATGATAATAATAACTTGGAAAAAATTAAACTAGAAAGAGGGGAAAATACAGTCTACCCTGGAAAAGATGGAAAAATACAGACTACTAAACGACGAAAGTGCAAGAAAGTGGCAATGAGGGGAGTAGCTGTAATCCTAGTAGTTGTAGAGACACTCAGAGCACTAACTGCCAGGTTCAACAAAAAACAGCTCTGTCGGAGACAGCTAGGATTTTGAGATTGGTGCTTGGGTGTCAAGTCTTCTATGATAGGTTAACATCCAAGTTTCAAACCTTGTGGAAAGGCATCTTGTAGGACCTCTGACCGCAGGTTTCTGTCGACTCTCACAGAATCAATCGGCACAAGTGAGACTGAGAGCTCTGAGAAATCAAACAGTAATAATAATAACAATAATAAGCATTTAAAACAGAATACTGATTTCAAAAGTGATTTACATTAGACAAGAGATAAAACCTATTTACAAATGCTGCATCAATGATTAATGCGTACACAGTTAACTAGTATTATATGATCTTATGCCCAAATAGCCATTGATATTTTTTGTTCTATTGTGAAACTCTATGCTGAAGATTTTTAATATTTATAAGCAGACTGATGGCATTGGAGTGGCAGAATCTTTAGGGTAATGAGGAAAAAAATTGACTTGCAGTATGACTTCTAACTGTTTATGTTTTTAGTTCAACTACAGCTGAGACCAACTTTACCTTCCATCTATTCAAGGTAGACAAAAGTAAAGTAGCATTCAAGTACTGGAGTTGATTCAATTGTCTGTTCTCTCACTGAAATAATTTATAGCTCTCGTGGCTAAATTAGAAATTGATGTTTAAAGTTTACTAAAAATTTAGCGATGAATTTTAGATGTCATTTAGCCTATGCTGTCCTATCAGCTTTATCGTTCTTCCACCATTACATTGCTTTTGACTTGACTGGAACTTTGCTACAATGACATGTCTGATTTGTAGTCCTGAATATGTTATTTCACAGAAATTCTCAGTTTTCATCTATGCTATAGGTCTCAATATCTTCCTCCCTACAGTCATATGTGTTAATTAGAATTTCTGTAAATCTATTCCCAATTGCTATGTCCTTTCATGCCAATATTCTCATTCTCCATGCTATCTTTCATTTCTGTATCTGCCAAGCTCTGACTCTGAAATTGCCAGGCATTAATGTATGTTATGTTATACAATCTTCAGCAGGAACAGTTTTAATATTCAATTCTTTTATGCCCAGGTGGTGCATAATTGTCTGATGAATTTTGACAAATTCACTGATCATATGATATCTTGCTTAAGCCTTTGTAATATTCTTTACTCACCTCCATGCTCATTTCTCTTACTGATGGATCTCATAGACACCCAATCATCTGCTTCACAGTTGAGTACATCCCATACAAGGCTTCCAGCTTGTCTAAAGATGTGCTCTTCCAATCTTTATCATAAAGTTATCAATTGGTGTTGCATAAATAATCTCACTGACTCTTTCATTAACCATATTATTTTGGTATGTGATTCTTATTCATATATATAAAATTTTGTATTCAAAAGCTACAAATTTCATATATGTTGGTTCTGTGCCAAGATTGAGGTTCACAAAGTAATATTGAGTTTGCCAATTAAAAGTCTTTCATTGACATGTATCTAAAACAGGATAGTTTAATTAGAGATGGAATCAAAATTAATCTGTTAACTAAATGTTCAAAGATAGAAATAATGACTAGAAGTTATGTCTGTCAACCCAGTTATGAATCTTACTGGTCATTTCAAGTAGTTAGGGGCTATGGTTGTCAATACTAACTCGCATAGTTCAGAATTTGGAGAAAGTATCAAAAGCAAAATGAGAAATAGGGTTGATAGAGTTTATATTATAGGGTGAGTGAATGAAAGATTATTCAAATGTATATGTATGTAATGAGAGAAGTCAAAACACTAGTGAGCATGGAAATTGCTTGTTAATGAGATTCAAAGGGGAGATGACTTTTTATTACAGCTGATGACTTGTTGCTTTTACTGTATACATACATGCATATATGTATTCAATATATACTTCCAAACAGATTAATATTTAATGAAGGAGAGGTGAATACAGACTTTAGACCATATAAAAAAATCTAAAATATTAACTAATGCACGAACAAGACTATTTGGTACCATAATGGTCTCACAAACTGTAACATAGAATGATATGAACTACATATATTCCCCAGTTGTAATCAAGTAATTTCACTATTTTTCCTTTTTTTTCATTTAAACAGTTACTCCTTAACACTTTTGACATTAATTTGCCAAAGACTTCTTCTAGTCCAAAGATACAAACTTCTTGTTTAAAGTGTCCAATATTAAAATCTTTCATCAAAACTCCATATCCATTTATTTTCCAAACATTAGCCTAATAATGATTGGGTTATTTTTCTAAATTTTCCATTATCTTCAAAACTAGCTGAAATAAAAGCAGTGCATTTCAATAGAAGAGAAAAATGGTAAGAAAAGGGTTAAGTAAAGATAGTGTAGGAATTATGGAATGTAGGGTTTTGAAAATGATAGAATATATTAGAACGCAAGTAATTTGGTTTATCTCATGTTTAGGTGGTATACAAGAATTGATGAATCATGTAGACCAATTCACAGAGATTGTTGAATCATAAATATAATTTCCTCTGGGTAGGTAATAAATCTGTAACTGCATATATAGTTTATGTTATTAGGAGAATTAATGGCTGCTTAGACAATATAATAGCCACCATAGTTTCAGAATATTTCTAGGATGGATGAGCTTACTATTAAAAGGAGATATATATCTATCTACTTAATGCTTCAAAGCTTGAGTAAAACAAACCATCATTACATTTCTTGAATTTTAGTAATTATCTGGATTATCAAGCCACTTCATGAGAGGAAATACTTTTTAAAAATAAATTTAAAATGAATGTTTGTTATATTGTATATTATTCAATCAAAATGAAAAATATTCAAAAAAAATATTCAAAAAAGTTATCTCAAATAAGATATAATTACTAAATAACTGCATCATTAATCAAGATTTTATTAATCAACAACTTACAGCAGTTTATTATTGATGTTTTCATTGAATGCTCAAATTATTCATTACTAAAAAAGGAAAAGGAAAAACTATATCTTCTAAAATATAAAAATAAAGTGTCTGGAGAAAATAAACTTAATGCAAAAATTTTTTAAAAACATAAAAACTCGCAACTAAATAGATATATAAGATTTGTTAGTTTTTACAAAAATAAGATTGCTTTTTCTTCATTATTAGCCATTACTAGGTATTGTAAATATGCCACATAACCATACACAGTTATTTACAATTTTTTTTGTGTGGCATATTAATATACTATGTATATGATATCGCAGGAGTGACTGTGTGGTAAGTAGTTTGCTTACCAACTACATGGTTCCAGGTTCAGTCCCACTGCATAGCACCTTGCACAAATGTCTTCTTCTATAGCCTCAGGCTGACCAAAGCCTTGTGAATGGATTTGACAGACAGAAACTGAAAAAAACCTGTTGTATATATATGTATGTATGTGTGTGTGTGTGTGTATGTTTTGTGTCTGTGTTTGTCCCACTAACATTGCTTGATGTAAACACATCGCTGGTGTGTTTACATCCCTGTAACTTAGTGGTTCGGCAAAAGAGGCTGAAAGAATAAGCACTAGGCTTACAAAGAATAAGTCCTGAGGCTGATCGACTTGACAAAAGGTGGTGCTCCAGCATGGACGCAATCAAATTACTGTATGTATAACTGTGTATGTTTGAATAAATTTGTGCACATATACATTCATACATATATGAATATACGTAGCATACACACACACATACGCTAGCGTGCACACGTGCACACACACACACACTCACGCACGCACGCACGCACACACACTCACACACACATACACACACACACACACACACACACACACACACATACACACATACATTTATATTCTTTGTCTGAATTATAAAAGGAAAGATAAACATGTTTTCATACAGATATTTGAAGAATGTTCAAATTACAATAGATCCCATTCTCTTTTAATCTATGCATGAATAAAGAGAAAAGTAAAAATTTATTAAATATAGAAGTATAAATTTCTGTCCAGTTATTATAAAAATTCAAAAGCAAATGCTAGTTTGCTTTTGAAATTTCATTTCTATAGGGTGGCCAAATTGCAAATTTACCTTAACTTCCAGTTATCTAATTTATAATCTCCACTGTTCTTATACTAGACCACCACATTACTTGTAATCTAACTCTATGTCTTAGCATTTAAAGAATTTAAATCACTCCAAGTTGGCCCAAATATTCTATCTGTTTTATGTTAAACCAAACAGATCTTACCTCTCACACCAATCCTATAAGGTCAATATAAAGATAAATAATGATATAATCTAAATCTTAAAGCTACAAGTTAATGCATGATTAATTCAAATCAATGTAAAAAAATAAGCAGGTGCAGGAGTGGCTGTGTGGTAAGTAGCTTGCTTACTAACCACATGGTTCCGGGTTCAGTCCCACTGCATGGCACCTTGGGCAAGTGCCTTCAACTATAGCCTCGAGCCGACCAAAGCCTTGTGAGTGGATTTGGTAGACGGAAACTGAAAGAAGCCCGTCGTATATATGTATATATATATAATAATATTAGGGACAAAATCCAAAATTACAGGTAAAAACTCAATTAAAATCAATTTATAGAAAATAGAAATTAAATTGAGCTTTATAGATAAAAATATATATAAAATATATAGTTTTAGGGAAAATAACCAAGTTTCAAGAACTCATCGATGAGTTCTTGAAACTTGGTTATTTTCCCTAAAACTATATATTGTACATATATATATATATATATATATATATATATATATATATGTATGTGTGTATATGTTTGTATCTGTGTTTGTCCCCCACCATCGCTTGACAACCGATGCTGGTGTGTTTACGTCCCCGTAACTTAGCGGTTCGGCACAAGAGACCGATAGAATAAGTACTAGGCTTCCAAAGAATAAGTCCTGGAGTCGATTTGTTCGACCAAAGGCGGTGCTCCAGCATGGCCGCAGTCAAATGACTGAAACAAGTAAAAGAGTAAAAGAGTATTATATATGACAAAGCAATCTGAATTCTAAAAGATTAGAAGTAATCAAAGTAAGATTTTTATATAGCTATAAGCATCCTTCCGACAGGAATTAACCAATTACTTTGGTGCTCAGATTCCTTTTTCAACCCATTTGTGCATTTTCTTTCTTCTAAGTTAACATTGGCTGTTCTCATATATGCAACTAAATTCAATCTTGATTCTATACAAATACATCATAATCTCCTCAAATATGCCCCTCACTCTCTGATAATTTGACTACATATTTTTCATATAACCACAAGAGAAAATTATAAAAATGACTAGAATACAACATACAGAAAAATGTTCGTCATGCACAAAATGGACACTAAACAGGCTGATGGGTATATTGAGCCACATACATTTATACCCCATCATCACTTTAACGGTATGTGCTGCTCTCTCACTCAATAATAATAATAATAATGTTTAGAGAAAAGAAAGAATAGAACTACAAAAACCATTCTAGAAAAGGAAAATAAAAGAAAGCATCTCTAAGCAGCAGAAGGATTTAAGGAAGATCAATGAAGTAAGGAGAGGAAATATGAGGCTCAATAAAAGAGAAGAAAACCACATGAATAAGGAATACCACCAGGTGGATGAGGGCATTTTGTTTATAACGCATATGTTAAAACAAAAGACCAAAGCAAGTGGAGTTAAGGTCAAAAGATATGAGGAAAGATTCATACAGTTCAAGCAAAATCAACTGTTTAGAACAAATGCGAATTTGCTCTACAAGACTCTAGATGAAGGGGAAAGGAAGATGGGGGAGAAAAGAATTACCTGATCCCACAGACATAACTTTGTTTTGGAACAGGATCTGGTCAGAGGATGTCAAACACTTGGACACCCTGGCCTCATGAAGTGAAAGAATTCAATGACATAGAAATACAAGAAGACATTACCGGTTCAGGGAACCTGTGGAAGAGGCAGGCCCAGGAAGACCTGGGATGAGGTGGTGAAGCACGACCTCCGAACATTAGGCCTCACTGAGGCAATGACTTCTGACCAAGACCTTTGGAAATATGCTGTGCATGAGAAGACCCGGCAAGCCAAGTGAGACCAAAATCCAAGACTTCTGCCAAAGATATAGCCAGCCCACTTACGCTTAACATTCCTTCATTGGACACTAAACTCCAATTGCAAAGACCTGTCGAAGCAAGTGAAATCGAAATTGAACTAAATTCGAGGACTGGCACCCATGCCAACGTCTCCTTCATTGGACACTAAACTCGGCTTGCAAAGACCTGTTGGGGCAAGCAAAAGCGAAATCATGATGGCACCTGTACCAGTGGAGTGCTGAGAGCACCATTCAAGCGTGATCGTTATCAGCGTCACCATCCTGCCACTTGTGCCCGTGGCACGTGAAAAGTCATTTGAGCGAGATCGTTGCCAGTGCTGCTGGACTGGCTCCTGTGCAGGTGGCACGTAAAATACACCATTTTGAGTGTGGCCATTGCCAGTACCACCTGACTGGCTTTCGTGCTGGTGGCACGTAAAAGCACCCACTACACTCTCGGAGTGGTTGGCGTTAGGAAGGGCATCCAGCTGTAGAAACTCTGCCAAATCAGATTGGAGCCTGGTATAGCCATCCGGTTCACCAGTCCTCAGTCAAATCGTCCAACCCATGCTAGAATGGAAAACAGACGTTAAACGATGATGATGATGATTACCATCATGGAGTTGGTGAGATGAAAAATTGAAAGGCAGCTGGTTCAGACCTAGTTCAGGGTTTTTAGTTTAAGGTTTTGATGAATTTACATCCTAGACTACAAAAGCAACTGCATGGCTATGGCTCATAACTATCACTAGATTGCTTGTTTGCCTATGATGTGGAATAATGGGAAAGAGATTGAATGACTATCTTGAAAGAAATGAACTGCTATCAGATGAACAGAAAGGTTGTAGAAAGGGATCACAAGGAAAAAAGGATTAGTTGCTGATAAGTAGGGTAATTTTGAGGAACTGTTGTAGAAAGTTGACAAACCTATCAACGGCTTGGATTGCTTATAAGAAAGTGTATGATATGGTTCCTCGCTCATGGATTCTAAATTGTCTAGAAGTAGTTGGGGTAGCTAAGAATACAAAATATTTATTCAAAAACAGTGAGGAGAGTATGCTATTATGTTACCACTCTCCATATTTCTGAGTAAGATGGGAGCTGTTTACAAACTGCAGAAAAACATGAAACCAATTAACCATCCGTTAATGGACAATAATGCTGTTTATGGACAATTTGAAGTTTTGCAGAGCTAGCAGAAATCAACTGGACTTCCTTATTCAGACCATACAAAGTTTTACTCAAGACATCCAGGTAGCATTTGGTTTTGACAAAATACTCTGTTATTGAACTGAGGAGAGGGCTAATAGTAGATAGCAGTGGAGCACAATTTCCAGCTAATGAGTGCATAAGACAAGTGAATAGAGATACTTACAGAGAGTGTTACAATTAGGTCAGATGAGGAACAGCATGTAGGGAAAAATTTCTTCTGAATATATTAGAAGAATGAAAAAGCTATGTAGATTCAAGCTGAATGGAGGAAGCCTGATTAGAAGTATCAACAGTTGGGCTGTAGATATGGTACACTACTGTGCAGTAGTTGAGGAATGGACAAAGGAAGAACTAGTCAATATGGACGGAAAATCTAGGAAGATAACAGATATGCATGGGTGTCTTCATGCTATAAGTAACATAGCAAGGCTTTACTTTCTTAGGAAGGGAGGTGTGATTAGTTGAAATAGAGGATAATGTTAGGAAGGAGATTAAGTCCCTGCATGCCTATCTGAGGAACACTGATGGAAAAATGTTGAGTGAGAAGGTGATCCCTGAGATCCTCCAAGAGTACAAAAAGAGGACTAATAGAGTAAAGAGGATTAATAGAGCAAAGTTCATCAACTGGAAAGATAAAGTCCTGTATAGAGAGTTTTTTTACCTGCAAATATTGGATGAAGTTAATAAAGAATGCTGGAGATCATGATTTTTGAAAAGAGACAGAGGGACTGAAGAGGAAAAGGACTGATTCTTGCTGCTCAAGAACAAGCTTTACAAACCAACTCAATAGAATATGTGAAAAATCATATGAGGCAGTTAGACATAATTAGTGGATGCTCAAAACAGGCCCAAAAGGAATACACAAAAATGCCATAACACAGTGGTTGTGTGAATATATGGGACGTTATGCAGGAAGTATGGGCTAGAATGTTCTAACAATTGGTATGAACACTAACCTTTGCCAGTAGCAGAGTATGATAAGGTGAAACTCACATAGGATATGCTAATATACACAGATAAGAAGCTGCAGTATAACTAACTGGATATTACCCTCCTGTGGAAGGAGTCCTAAGAATGGACCTTCACCAGTGTAGCTATACCTACAGACAAGAATATTGTGGAGACAGAGGACAAGAAAGTCAGGAAGTAGCACGACCTAGTATTGGAAATGAAATGCATCCATAGAGCCATGAAAGTGAAAGTAGAAGCTATTATAACTGGTGCATTTGAAACTATCTCAAAGAAAGTAATGTTCTGGCATCAAGAGCTGCAAATACCAAAATGTCCCCTTTGTGTATTTTTACAACACTTCAAAAATAGATTTTCAAGTTATCAAAATATCTCTGTTTTTAACGAATTACATTGAGAAATAAAACTAAGAATAAGTGTTTATATTTGTTTTAAAATTTATTTATGCTAAAAAGAAATACTAATGTAAATAAAAGAGTAATGCAGCTGATGTATTACTAACTTTAACCTCCTGTTTTTTAGGGAAAACATATGCATTCATGTTAAGCAGTGTATTACCAGTGGAAGAAAAAGAAAGCTGATATGTTAATAACAAAGCTGGATAATAATGTATTGTTGTATTTCAGGATAGTTATTTTTTTTTTCTTTTTGCCAAATAAACACATGCATTCATTCTTCACTCATTTAGAATTGTTCTTATTTTAACTCATGTCTATTGTCAGGAAATCTTTTATCACACATCTGTGACCTCTTTAGGGACGCTTTCCATCCCCTTGTGTGTTCCTGCTCTGCTTAGTCCATTCTGTTCTTCTATGATGTGTATCCTAATAGAAGGATACACAAAATGAGAACAGTAATAAACAAGTAAAGAATGAATATATAGTGCATGTGTTTATTTGGCAAAAAAAAAACCATCATGAAATACAACATCTATTTCAACACAACTTCACATCAGGAATCTTGCATCTCAAATTCATAAATGATTACGATTTATTACTTTCCTCTGTCTTTACATTCTGAGTTCAAATTCTGCTGAGTTCAAATTCTGCTGAGGTCCACTTTGCCTCTCATCCTTTCAGGGTTGATAAATTAAGTACCAGTTGCATACTAGGGTCAATCGATATTGACTGGCTCCCTCCCCCAAAATTTCAGACCTTGTAATTAGAGTAGAAAAGTTTATAATTTATTTCTGGGAATATGTGAGTGAGAATGAATTATTAATACATCTCAGCAGTGGTTGGATCATTTTCGCATGTTCTACAATGTGTATATTAAGAATAGTGGAGGTGCAATGGCCCAGTGGTTAGGGCAGCGGACTCGCGGTCATAGGATCGCGGTTTTGATTCCCAGACTGGGCGTTGTGAGTGTTTATTGAGCGAAAACACCTAAAGCTCCACGAGGCTCCGGCAGGGGATGGTGGCGAACCCTGCTGTACTCTTTCACCACAACTTTCTCTCACTCTTACTTCCTGTTTCTGTTGTGCCTGTAATTCAAAGGGTCAGCTTTGTCACACTGTCACGCTGAATATCTCCGAGAACTACGTTAAGAGTACACATGTCTGTGGAGTGCTCAGCCACTTGCACATTAATTTCACGAGCAGGCTGTTCCGTTGATCGGATCAACTGGAACCCTCGACGTCGTAAGCGATGGAGTACCAACAACAATATTAAAAATAGTATTCAATCATTTAGACCCTAACGAATTTAGTTTATGAAAGGTGTGATAAGAAGTGTGCTTCTGAGTTCTGGGTTCAGTCCCACTCCGTAGTATCTTAGGCAAGTGTCTTTTACTATAGCCCCAGGCCAACCAAACCCTTGTGAGTGCATCCAGTAGGCAGAAACTGAAAGAAGTCAATCACACACACACACACACACACACACACACACACACACACACACATATATATATATATATATATATATATATATCATAAATATAAGGGATTAGCAATTGAGTTGCTTCTCCAACATACTGAATTATCAGTATGTTGGAGAAGCAACTCAATTGCTAATCCCTTATATTTATGATGATAAATGGTCTTACCAATAAAGGTTTATTTCATACTGAACTACTTGGCAAAATTGTTAATTGTTAATTCTATTATTATCAGTATGTTGGAGAAGCAACTCAATTGCTAATCCCTTATATTTATGATGATAAATGGTCTTACCGATAAAGGTTTATTTCATACTGAACTACTTGGCAAAATTGTTAATTGTTAATTCTATTATTAATTGACGATTCCCTGCCCTCATTTCTTGTATATATATATATATATATATATCGGTGTGTGTATATGTGTGTATGTGTAATATAAGTGTGTGTGTCTTTTTCTTGATTTGTTTATGCCCCCATAATTCAGTGGTTCAGAAAAAGTAACCAATACAATATACATCAGGCTTGAGAAAATAAATGATAAGTACTGGATTGATCCTTTCAATTAAAATTCTTCACAGTGATGCCCCCAGCACAGCCATAGATTGAAACAAGTAAAAGATAAAAGATGGAAGATAAAATAAATTTCTTTGTTTCCAACTCAACAGACTTTCTGTAGCTGGTGCCCATATAACCCTAATGTATATTGTCATATTTATTCCACGAGTTTTATTCAGTCTTCCCATCTTTTAAACAATTTTAAAATTACTTTTTCTTTGATTAAATTTTTCTTTTAATAACTTTTTTGATTAATTTCTTAGATTAATTCTACTATATTTACTCTATTATCAGTGCCTTGTGAAGCTATGTCACAGGACTAGGTAAAGGAGGCTATCTGCAAAATCTCATTAGCTAAATGAACAGTTTATGAAGTCCATTTCATGAGAGTGCTTTTCTACCTACTCCTGTGTGTAATGGGAATCTAAATGCAGAGCAAAGAATCGAATGTCATATACAACAAATATATCAATAATTGCATATTAGAGCCAGTAGTTCATATCTACTTTGGTAGTGGATAATCATCATCAGATATGTATCTTTCCTATGCTATTGAGAAGAGCAAAAGTGCAAGATATTTTTATATCCTTTGATCATCTCATTTGAGAGATCTAACTTTAGATTACCCAATTTACTCTCCATATTCTTAGTCTGCACGTACAAATGCTACAGAAACCCCAATGGTATTCCATGCAAAAAATACTTTAAATTGTAGAGATAGAATGTTATCAACTGTCATGAAAATCAGTTTAAAGAAACATTTTCTGAACCATGAGCAACGTATATACACATTAACTTTCACATGATAGGTTTTGTAAGCAAAACATATCATAGTCCTGTTGTAGCCATGTCAGAAAATTTTATTACCACTACTGACAAAAGACACCTGTATGTGTGAGATAAACTTATCCACTTAGTACAAAAGTCTCATACTATCTGGTATTTAGCATCTTTTTTCATAAATCATTTTTTTCCATGTTTTTCTAATACATATTCCAGTAAATCACAAAGAATATCTAGCACTTTTGATGCTCCATTAATTAAGCTATGTTAGCTGTAAATAGTTGTTCTGTCTCAGATGAAAGCACAGCCATGAAGTTTCAGTCTGCATGACTACTTTCAGCATGCAAACTTATCCAAACAAGAATTTTACTGTATAATTCTTGCCAATGCAGACTATCATGAGGTTTGTCACATTCTGCTTTTCCTTGGGCTACAGAAGCTAGGAAAGTCAGTTATCAATACTACATTCAAATTATTATTCATTAACAGACAAAAGCCAAGTATGAAGTAAACATTCAAACTTTCAGTTGAAATTAAACATTCATTCAAAGCTCAATGTTTAAATATTGCATCTTAGTGTTTCTAGTTATTTGATTTACTCTCATCTAAACTTTCTTAGAGAAAGTTACAGCTTAGTAGAATGTCAAACAATTTGCTTCAAACTTTGTAATTGGAGAAGCATTGAATCCATGAACATGAAACTTCATTCTCATTGCCTGCAAATTGGTATTTGAAACATTAAGATGCTATGATGTTGACTTGCTATACATATGTAAGAGTGGTGAGTTTACATCATTCCTTGAATATAGAATTCTCAAGGATAATATCAACCAAACTAATTTACTTTAGACACACTGCAAGAGAGCTACTAGAATATTCTTATTTCACTACATGAAATAGAAATATTCAAGCAGTGTTGCAGTAGCTCTCTGGAGACTGATGTTCAATTTTGCTTTATCAATAATTCCATCAGAAACCAAAATTCATAAAAGGCCTTTTTAGATATCAGGGAACAACATTTTGCTATTAGGACTGTCCAAAAATGGACTGGAAAATTAAAATGATCTCACACAGATGTCATGCTTCGGGAAGGAGCTTGATGGTCAATTATATATTTTGCTGATGACAAGAATAAATGAGTCATCTCATGGATGGGCAACTATTGATGAAGTGGAAAATGATATGCAAAATGGTTTTATCAACAACAGGCCTAGACATGATTTACATAACATTGACAACCTAACAGATGTTTCACATTCAAATCTGCTGATTAGTGATTGGATGAGATCACATCTAGTGTTATGCATTTTCCCATCAATAGAAAAATAATTATAAATGTATTGACGTAATGAAGGAGTTACCTCTGTGTGTGTGTGTGTGTGTGTGTGTGTGTGTGTAAAGGTAAAGTCAACTCCAGTGAAATCTGAACACAGAAATAAATGAGTAAACCTATATATTGTAAAGTATTTTTCCAGGCACACCACTACTTCTGCTTTGTCACTGATCTTGCAACAGTGAAAAAGAGGAGTGATTTGTTCTTTTACTTTTGTGGTTGAAACCCCATAAGAGTTGACTACTTCTTTCATCTCTATGGAGACAACAAAAAATTGTTACAATTATACACAGGCATAGGCATAGCTCTGTAGTTTAGAAGTTTATTTCCCAACTGCATAGTGTTAACACCAAACAAGATGAGGACAAATATCCGTCAAATGTAAATAATGTAAATAATGAGGCATAACTTTGATTTGACTAACTTATCAAAATCTTGTAAAAAATAAATTGCTAATGTAATGTTAATAGAAATGTCAACCATCTCAGAATTTTGCTTTTCTAAATCTTAGGTAATATAGTCTGGTTAAAAATCTATTCCTAGCCTACTCTTAGACGTACCTGATATAAATGCTTCATCAACAATATTGTTATCTTCATAATCTATATTTGTAATGAACTGCAGACAAATATTTACTAACATTCCCAAAAGTTTACCTATAATTTCTTTTGAACTTTGCCATAACCTAGTAATAAATTTCCTCAGACATCTAGTTCCTAAGGCTTGCAGGTCAGTTGATATTCTACTCATTATAAATGGATTAAAAGGTAGAGAAAATTATAATTATGAAGTATGTTAAGAATAGAAAAAAAATCAATAACAGAATAGTATTATATTTGAACAAATCATTGCCAAATCTGTGCTATAAAAGATTTCATCCAAGTCTCCTTGCAGGACACTCATCTCACACACATGGGTTGATATATAGATATATGTGTGTGTGTGTGTGTGAGTCTGTGTATATACATATGTATATACATACAGGGATACTCAGACACACTCACAGACACAGACATGGACACACACACACACACACACACACACACACACATGAATACATATGTATATAGGGTCTGCAGGCTTAATTTGACAGATTGCATAGAATGAAATGGAAGGACAACCTCTCATCCAAAGATAATAAAAAAATTTTTTTTTAAGTTTTAAGAATAACAACTAAATTGTACCTAGGAGATAACAACTTGCCAAAGTGGCTGCCCTCAGCTTCCACCATGTCCTCAAGATGGCTCTAGAATCTGCACATGCACTCCTCACTGTGTCTCTGGGAAGATCTTAAAATACTTCCTAAATTTTGTCCACCAATATTTTGTCAAGTTAATCAGTCTAAAGTTCAATTTTGTTTTCTCACTTTTATAGCTTAAGCAATGGATTTTTCTTTCAATCATTTACAATCCATTTTCCCCATAAACTATATAAATTATGATTTTTGCCAATTTGGATAATTGTCTTTAAGAATTCGATTATTTGTATGATAAAATCTGTAAAAATGTATGTGAGCACATAAGATAATAACTCATACTATATGAAAAGGGATCACTAAATCAATTCATATTTAATTTTGCCCCAAATCCCATCTATAATCACATTACCTATCTTCCTCCCTATTTTTCTATCAAGGTATCATACACACTGGGTCAAAATTAGCATTAACTGGTTATAAAGTGATCTTAAACACACATAAAAACTGTTCCTAAAATAATTTTAATATTAAAATTTTTAGAATGAGACTACATGTCAGACATACAAAAATATATCAATTTAACCTACCCATGTCTTATTTGTACCAACTTGTAGTGCATCATTCACTTCTGGAAGTAATAGCAGTGATGAATCAAAATTTTTATATTTACCTTTAATAGCTGTGTTCTCATCAGCCTCAAACTATTAAAATTATAATTGATTTCTAACATATATACCTAAGGCCACAAATCTGAGGCATGAGCTTAGTTGATTATTACTCAATTAACATCCATTTTATCAACACCAAGAGGGTGGAAGACAAAATGCACCATGGCAAGATTTGAAGTCGTCGTAACTGATTACATTAAATATTTTTCTGGCTCTAATTAAGCAGTGCAACAATGTGCATACCATTTTTATTTCTACTTTTTTTTTAGTACTTGTACTGAATTAATTCAGTAGATTTGATTTCATGAAAATATTAATTTTACATAATCAAAAGAAATTAATATTCTGTTGTACTCATAAACAATGTTGTCATATTTGTTAATAAATATGATTTGCTTTAAACTTCAAGTAACATCTTCCCAGTATATATATATATATCTTAGACACCAGGTAATTTAATGTTATATGAAATGCAATAAATGATAATGAAAGCAAACTTCTAAAAACATTGAGGTGTTAAACAGTACATCTTATATTCTAATGACTTTATCTATGACAAAGTATTTCATGGTTTAATTATTTATAAAGAACAGCTTGTGTTTAACAATGAATGAACTTGTGTGATATTTCAAATTAATTTTATTATGAAATCAATGTGAAACATATGGTGATAGCACAAGTTCATATATTAAACTGAGATTTATTTATTGAATGTAATTATATGGGATCATATGTAGTTCAGCAATTATCTTACTTGTAGATCACATATAAAAGATAAACTGTAAACATTTGGCCTCTACATAGTTGTTTAACCTACAAATGAATCATAGCTAAATTTTCCACAAACCACACATTGGATGATGTTTTGGATATATAGCTTCTGAGTGTAATATGAGCTATTCAACATCAGATTGCTTTTAAGTACTGATCAGCTTCATGAGGGCTGACTTGAAGCTAAACACTAACCACAATTTCAACCATTCACTCAAATCTATGGTTTAACTTACGTATGACTGAGTGTTATTTACCTACAGCTCTGTTTCAAATCTAGATTTGTTATCTGCATAAATAAGACAGTCAATATCTGTGTTTCCCTTCACCTCTTAATGGTAGATACCAGATTTTTCAGAGGATTTCATGTGAAAAATCTTCCTATTCTTTCCAGAATAGCATTCATGTCACTTCTGCTCAAAGTTAAATGTAAGTTCTTATGACTTCTCAAGTCTTTGAAGAAATTTTTATGTCATACACCTTCCGTTTTATTGTGCCTGGTAGTTTTAGAATATTGAAATTATACATATATTAATTTTATTAACCTATAAATATTCTGTAAATATCAGTACCTTTTTAGTGACAGTATGATAATTATGAAGAAAGAAAACAAATATAGAGATGAATTTAATTGCATCACAATTCCTACAGTAGCAATATTCATATCTCTAAATCTCATATTTCTACAAAATCTACATATCTATTTCACATTAGTTATTTCATAAAGATTGAATTTTATGGCCTAAACTTAATTTTACTTTTTTAGCAGTATTTGATCAGTATATCCAATTTAAGCTTTGAAATTCTTAAGTAGCAAATTTATTTCTACTCATAATTTAAATTATTGCATTTTTTCTATTATTTTTGTTACATTAGTCATTTATAGGAGCAGAACATTAAAATAGAGCAAAATATATAAATCGAACAGTTTACAAATACTATCAGCTTTTTCTAATGAAATCAATGTCATAGTGAAAAAGCTTAGTTTCCTCAATAAAATATCTAAGTTGTGATCAGTTATTGATGGATTTTTAGAACAACATTTGTATCACATGCATGAAATAGTAAGGTTGTTACATAAAAATAATCCAAAACTTCACTTAAACAAAATAGTATCTAATGGATTGGTGAAGATTTCAGTCACCAATGCAATCACCAGCCTATTTTTTCCCCATCTATCACAGATTCTGTTTCTCTGAATAAGAAAATCTGTTATATATCTGAATCCATTTTCATGTAGCCATCTCCTCTTCTAATCATTCCTACAGTTATGATCTATGCGAAAACTTTCCTTACTAACTATTCGTCTCTTTATAAATTCTACTGAGTTTGATTTTCTGCAAAGCATTTAGTGTGGTAGCGAAGTACTTAATGAATAATTGGCAATCAACAACATGTGTGCTACTTGTTTAATTCACAAAATCACACTAAACTGGGTATAATTTTTCATTCTGCTTATTTAACCAGGAACATGATATGTAAATTTTTACAGCAGTTGAATAAATAGCAACTGTTAAGAATTAACAAATAAAAGAACATTTGATTACTGTGACATGCTGATATATAACATTATAATGAATCATAATTAGCATGGAGAGATAAAGTTAAATAAATAAGAATGACATTTCATGAGATTTACCAACATAACACTATGTGGTGTCTTTAGTTGTTATTAATGTCAAAGATAAAATAATTGAGAACCCATCACATAAAGAAAAGTGACATAATCTCCTGTAGAATCATATAGCTCTGTAATTTATTAGATTTGCCTGCCTTTTTATGTAACATAGGAAAAATGTTCCAGAACATTCCATAAACCATTTAGTGGGAAGATTTCAGCTTAGCAAATGATCTGTTTGGCTAAACCCAGAATCACATGAGCTTAATGCTTTTTGTTGCAGCCATAATCTGAAGTTGGGAAATATGAGTAGAGAGTTAAAAACATACAGTCATCTCACTACCAACATATCAGTTACATTGATCTCAACTGTCAGGAAGGGTTCTCCTGATCTATAGACATTAATTTATTCATACTATATATAATAAAAATAATAACTTTTTCAGACTCCAACAAATTATAGCACTAATATTTGCAACATATTAATAAATGAAAACAACTATCTTTTGAATCTGACATAAGCATTAGCATTAGTGTAGGAGAGAGAATAGTGATGTTGTAGGAGAGAAATGTGTTCGCATGGATGATGGTACGCTTGCATTAAATGAGGATGCAAAGAAAGAGGTCTGGAGATGCCACTACGATAGATTGCTTAATAAAGAGAATGAATGGGAGAAAGAGAGCCTGCCTTATGTCGACCCAATAGAGGGACCAGCTATCCGAGTTGATAGTACCAGGGTAGATAAAGCAATTAAGAGTATGAAGACCGGGAAAGCCCCCGGCCCATCAGGAATCACTGCAGAGATGCTCAAAATATCTGGCAGTGTTGGCTATAGCCTAGTCACCCGTATTACGAACCAGGTGATACACGAAGGAGTCATACCCTATGACTGGTGTAGCAGCATCATAGTCAACTGCTACAAAGGTAAAGGGGACGCTTTAGATACAAATAATTACAGAGGCATCAAGCTGTTAGATCAGGTTATGAAAGTTACAGAGAGGGTCATAGCCCAACTAATTAGGGAGCGAATCAATTTAGATGAGATGCAGTTTGGGTTCGTGCCAGGTAAAAGCACTACTGATGCCTTATTTCTAGTGAGACAGTTGCAAGAGAAATACCTAGCCAAGGATAAACCTCTGTACCTGGCTTTCGTTGACATGGAGAAAGCCTTTGACAGGGTCCCCCGATCCCTTATCTGGTGGTCAATGAGGAAACTTGGGATAGAAGAATGGCTAGTGAGAGCTGTGCGAGCCATGTACAGAGATGCGGCCAGTAAGGTGAGGGTTGGAAATGAGTACAGCAATGAATTCCGGGTAGAGGTAGGGGTCCACCAAGGTTCCGTCCTCAGCCCCCTATTATTTACCATAGTCCTCCAGGCAATCACAGAGGAGTTCAAGACAGGTTGCCCCTGGGAGCTCCTCTATGCTGATGACCTTGCCCTAATTGCGGAGTCACTATCAGAACTAGAGGAGAAGTTTCAGGTGTGGAAGCAAGGTCTAGAATTGAAGGGCCTTAGAGTCAACCTAGCTAAAACCAAAATCCTAATAAGTAGGAAGGTAGATAAAACACAAACCCCTTCAGGTAGATGGCCCTGCTCAGTATGTAGAAAAGGAGTAGGTAGTAACTCTATAAGATGTACCCGGTGCAAGCTATGGACACATAAGAGGTGCAGCAACATCAAAGGCAGGTTAACTAGCAAGTTAGTTTTTGTTTGTGGCAGATGTTCAGGTGCAATAAAGACTGCAAACAAACAGGAAACAACTTCTATCTCATTCCAGGGTGAAAAACTAGAGGTAGTCGATAGCTTCCGCTATCTGGGCGACCAAGTTAGTAGTGGGGGTGGGTGCGCTGAAAGTGTAGCTGCTAGAATAACAATAGCCTGGGCAAAGTTTAGAGAGCTCTTACCCCTGCTGGCGACAAAGGGACTCTCACTCAGAGTAAAAGGCAGACTGTATGACGCATGCGTACGAACAACCATGCTACATGGCAGTGAAACATGGGCTGTAACTGCTGAGGACATACGTAAGCTCGCAAGGAATGAAGCCAGTATGCTCCGTTGGATGTGTAATGTCAATGTGAATACCCGTCAGAGTGTAAGTATCTTGAGAGAAAAGCTGAACATTAGAAGCATCAGTTGTGGCGTGCAAGAGAGACGATTGCGCTGGTATGGACATGTGGTGAGAATGGAGGAGGATAGCTGCGTGAAAAAGTGCCACACCCTAACAGTTGAGGGAACCCGTGGAAGAGGTAGGCCCAGGAAGACCTGGGCTGAGGTGGTGAGGCAAGACCTTCGTACATTGGGCCTCACCGAGGCGATGACTACGGACCGAGACCTTTGGAAATGGGCTGTGCGTGAGAAGACCCGGCAAGCCAAGTAAGATCGTTGCCAGTGCCCCTGGACTGGTTCTTGTGCGGGTGGCACATGAGATGCACCATTTTGAGCGTGGCCGTTGCCAGTACCGCCTGACTGGCTCCTGTAGGATTTTCGAGCGAGATCGTTGCCAGTGCCCCTGGACTGGCTTGTGCGGGTGGCACATAAAAGACACCATTTCGAGCGTGGCCGTTTTCATGCGGGTGACACGTAAAAGCACCCACTACACTCTCTGAGTGGTTGGCGTTAGGAAGGGCATCCAGCTGTAGAAACTCTGCCAAATCAGACTGGAGCCTGGTGTTGCCATCCGGTTTCACCAGTCTTCAGTCAAATCGTCCAACCCATGCTAGCATGGAAAGCGGACGTTAAACGATGATGATGATTGTAATTAGAGTGATAAACCTGAGAGAAATTTCATCCTTTCATATTACGTAGTTTGACCTTGGCATTTCAAAACAATTCTCAGTAATAAAATTCTAAATACATTTCTAGTAAATAAGCTTTCTTTTGTAACATTATTTCAGTTTCTTTAGATCTACAATTAACAAAGGATTAAATATATATCCCCATAGAACAGATAGCATTTCTAAATTCAAATCCATCTGCTTCAAAGTTCCCATCTTAATCTACATCATTTAATTACTAAGATATAACTCTATAAAGTTTGCTCATATAAAGTTCCATTTTGTCCATTCTTTACTCCTAGAATTATGGAATTTTTTTCTAGTATTGATGCTTTTCACCTTCGTAGTTCCACACATTGTATTCCATGGATATATACTGACTATAGTCAAGTGAGCAAGCAATCTTTTCTTTGAATGTGTTTAATTATCCCCAGTCACCATTTGCCATATGATAAAGTAAAGATGGCTAAATCTATGTGAGAACCAGATATTTTTATATCCTACAAAATTAATGAGGCAGGTCATAAATGCAATAAAATGGCTATCAATAATTTTATAAGAATTCAGAAAAATTGTAAATTAGCAAAATATTTTCCTGAACACATGCGGAGTATTCATTAGGAACTAATAACTTAGACATATAATTAATGCTATATAAATATAGTAATGAGCCAATTACAAATCTGATATGTTAATAAGCTACTTCAGTTATGAGCAGTGGCAGACTGGTCAGGTTGCCAGCTTACCCAATGGCAAGTGGGCCCCTGTGCCATTAGAATCCATATATGGGGGCCCATGTTAGAATCTAAGAGGTCCATCCCCTCAAGTTTGAGAATATTTTATTCACTCTTGGAAGAATGCATTAATTATTTCAGCCTGGCTGTGTTTGTAGACAGTTGAAAAGAATACTGTTAACAAATAAAAAAAATTAAATTATAGCATTGTAGTTGTGAGTGGGCCCCCTTGTAGTTGTGGGTGGGCCTCCTTAGTCTCCTGACAACCAGTATTTTGAGACCCAGTCCGCCACTGGTTATGAGTAATGACTATAACATCATTCTGTTCATAAATTATTATCAACAATTAGAAGCTTTGATTTCAGAAAACTGCTATCCGAAGGGATCAAAGGATAAACAAAGACTCCAAAGGGGAAAAATCGTGCATCACCTACACCAAAACGAAAATACGCTAATGCAATGTGCACTCCTACCCAAAACCAGCCATAGCCAGATGCCCTCATGAAGTCTGCAGCTGAGCAACAATCTTCTTTTATGCATGGCACAAATTATTGTACAGAAACGGACTTGGCTACACCAATTTCAGAATCGGAGCCAACCACACCAACATACACTGCATATGGATTTAGGGCAGCTACCAATGGCATCAGCACAGATGTGACAACTATACTCTTTCTAAACAACTCAATAACAGAACCAAAATTCTCTTCCTGAGAGACCTTATGGCATGCAATCAAGCCTTGTGCATAGCGAGAGACCTTATGGTATACAATCAAGCCTTGTGCATAGCACTCGCCGAAACGTACCTAAAACTCGACATCGTAAATGCAGAAATATACATACCAAAGTATGTTATATTGCGAACCGATAAAAAAGACAAGAGCGATGGTGGCGTTGCAATGTATATCCGTGGAGACCTCATGGCTTAGTTCCTTTTGTCATACTCAAACTCGGTGTGTGGTACACCAATTGTACATATATAATAATTTGATATAGTGGTCCTCTCAGACATGCCCTCCACTACTCACATAGCCACCCCTGCTAGCTATGCAGACGATACAATAGTCTCTCAGACGATACAGAACCCTGATGATAGTGCGCAACTGCAACAGGAGTTGGACACAATATACAGGTAGAATAAGGACAATAACATGCAATTTAATGGTGGAAAACTTTTAGCACTGCACTTCCAGTATGCGAAGCTGAATGAAGTGCAGATAAGACACTCTGGTCCAGGAGGAATTGCAACCCCTGAATCAAAATCAGTTCGCGACCTGGACTTTGACATGAGTAATCATGCATCTTTCCAGGTGCATATTATTGCGTTGGCAATAAAATGTAGGTGGTTGGCTGGTTGGATCCTTAGAACTTTCAGAACGAGGAAGCAGGAAAACTTTGTTTGGTCTTGTCGATGATGGACAAGGGCGAAATCACGTGATCCGGTGGTCTCGGCGCGGGAAGTACCCGGGCTTTACTATCTATATCTTTCTTTCTTCATTTCTCTCTCTCTCCCTCTCTCTCTCTCTCTCTCTCTCTATATATATATATATATATATATATATATATATATAGCAGTCAAATCCTGACTCTAAAACCACAATAAATGTCCACATAGCATGAGTAGCGAAGACGAAGACCAAATAAACCAGTACTTGTTATTTTTACTGGTTTATTTGGTCATCGTCTTCGCTACTCATGCTATGTGGACATTTATTGTGGTTTTAGAGTCAGGATTTGACTGCTATTTTTCAGCGTGGTGGTATCTCTTAGATACCCTGTATTATAATTTAAAATAATTATTACCTTTGATGGTTTTTATTCCCATGCTGACCACTTGATAAGATCAATATTTTAAATATCGATCTTATCCTTATTTATATAAATATATATATATATATATGTATATATATATATACACACATTTATATATATAACATACATATAATACACACATACATAAATACATATATATGTAGGCATATATATAGTCACATATCAGATGAAATTTAGACAAGATACGAATATATGTTTGCGTTTATCTTTCCTTCACATAAGGGCATCGTTCTCAAAACAGAATGTAAATATACATGTTATCGTTACAAATGGGATTTGATTTATTTAGCATATACTTCTATGACTGGAAAGGGAGTTAAACATTTCCCATACATTCTGAACTAATCCTATTTTACAAAAACAGCTTACTATGCTAAAATACCAGAATGGTAAGTTTGGCAGAGAAGATAATCTTGCAGTATTTATTCCAGTTCTTTTTGCTCTGAGTTCAAGTCCTGCCGGGATCGATGTTGACTTTCATCCTTCAGAGGCTGAGGAGATAAAGAAACTAGTCAAATACTGGTGTCTGTAGAATTTACTAGCTCCACTTCTTCTCAAAACTACTGGCTTTGTACATGATTTAGAAACATGAATTATTCCTTAATAGTTTTGGGGCTTTTTTTTTCTCCTAGGAAACTGATCCCCTGATATACAATGATACTCATTATAGATGTTTTGTGTTTCTTCATTACTTTTTTCCTGCATTTCAAAGATATTCTAGAATTATCACATTGCTTCTCATGAAATATGTCAATGATATTTTTTATTTATTAACTTTATAGTTATCATATGAAGACATGAGATTAATTCTGTATACATTTCTCAGTATTTAAACATAATTATGCATCTAAGTAAAAAAGGGAATATGTTGAATAAAAGCATAAATAACTGATCCTCCTATATTTTCTTTTACCCAAAGTCAGGAACTTTCCAGCACCTCTTCGTGTATGTCTGCGAAGTTCTTTGGCATTGAGGATGGGACTGATTACAGATTACGAAAAGCTATAAACAAATGGAATGAATATTTTTTATCTCTCATTTCTTCTGAATCTGATTCATCATTATACTCTCCACTATTGGGATTTCTTGATTTTCAGATGCATGGTGATGTTAAACCATACCCTAACTTAATTACTGTCTTTTTGATACTCAAATACCATGCAAAGTGCTTACTATGAGTCTTGTTTGTTTCTTTGAATCCTTATTTCTAGTTTTATATCTATCTATATATTTATCTATCTATCTATTTGTCTGTTTGTCTGTTTATCTTTCTGTTTATCTAGCTATCAATCCATCTATATATCTATTTATATGTGTGTGTGTGTGTGTGTGTGTGTGTGTGTGTGTGTGTGTGTGTGTGTGTAGACTAGACATCTCCAAGAATTATCCACGTGGTAAGTTATATTTACAACACAGAAGGACCCAAAGCTACACAAAAAAATGATCAGCTACAAGGGTAGTAATAAGCAGAATAGTCATTTTCAACTATTAATAATAGAAACAAAAATGTAATTAAAATTACTTAAATGTGTATATTTAAACACAATCAGTAATTTACAAATAAAGTCACATTTTATTTTGGAATATTGTCCTTAGTTCAAGTGGATTTCTGAAGCTTTGATCAAATTTTAAAAATGTCCTTCAGTTGGATCACTTGCACATTTTCACTTAGTTTTGTTGTTGGATATAACCTAGCATCAGCTGTTAATATTATCTTTAATTAATACAGTTGCTTTTAACTTTCTTTCATTGTATGTTTATGAGGTTCATTTCTTCCTGCCATCCATGCGTTTGAAAAATAGGTTTCATTGTTTTTAGGCTTGTTATTTGAGCAATATTAACATTTTCAATTCATGTTTTGTTTCACTTGCCATAGTACCTGAATTGTCTTGACTCATTTTATCATATCGTCTATCAAGAATGGTGTATAATGCTATTCAACCAGTTTATATTCAAGTTCCTAGAGTCGTATGTTGCAGGTATATATATATATATATATTTAAGTCACAATTGTTCATTTATGAATATATATGTCTGCCTCTATTCAGATGTTGATTTGATTAGTAAAATATCTAAAATGGCAGTTTCTCTTGACTATATTCCATTGTGAATTCAATGTTGTTATTTATTCCCTCAAGTAGCATTTCATTTTTTCTGTTTTCATTCCAAAGAATAGAGCGATCTTCAAGAAATAATTTCAAGTTTTTCTTATATTTTGATGCAAAGAATTCCAGTATTTTCTTAGCAATTCTCAATCCATTTTACTCTCTAAATATTCTATGAGTAAATTTGCGTGATCTGGAGCTACTGTTGGGAATATACAGTTCCAGATTTTTATCAGTAATAGTTGACATCAAACATGAAACATCTATTTTAGAGAAGGAATTTTAGTCGTTCATCATTTAATTCTTTTTCTGTTTGTTCTTCAAATATTTCTGCATAATTATCCAACCAGAATTTTATAGTTTCTATCCATAAATATAAGGGATGTTTATATACAGTTTAACCATATCAAAATATATAATAATAATTGTTGTTTGTGCATCGCATCATTTTTAGGAAACTGGTCTAATACATCAAGATCAGTGCTCCTCAACTGGTATGCCACGAAACGATGCTAGGTGTGCCACAATGTAACCTGAATATATTATTTTTCCTTCTAGTTATATTTTTAGTTCAGGTGTACCGCCGAATTTTGAAAAGATTTTAAGTGTACCGCAAGTGAAAAAAGGTTCTGGAGCATTGATCTAGATAGATGCTTATGAATTTTTTAATGAGTTATAAAATGGTTCAAATACGATGTCTAAACGAATTACTAGATTGTAGGCTTCACATATTGGAATTGTTATAATTGGTCTTAATTATAAGTCATTTAATGAAGAACTCTATTACATGTGTTTGTAAATTCTTTTTGTGTTCTGATATTTTGCCATTCTGTATTTTTGGTAAGCCATAGAAAAAGCTAGATTTGCATTTAAAATTAGTTAAGTGATCACATTCTATGTTTTTGGTGTAAGTGAAATGAGGTTGTATAACATTTCTGCATCGTTTTCTTGATATGATTTTTATAATGTTCAATTTCCTTCAATATGACTGAACTCCATTTATCTGCTTCTTTTGCTGTGAATTCATTATCCCTTTTCATTTCACTCGAGCTTTCTCATTCATTAGTACTGAATCTTGACTTAATTCTTTATTTATATGGAAAATTTAAAAAATGGTCTCAAAAATTATCAAGTGTTTTATGTTTACATTGGCTGAAGAATAATTGATTTTGTTTCTAATTATCAATTTATTATCATTATTCTTATTAAATTCTTCTATAAGTGGTATTTTTCGACAAAAATTCCAAAATACTGAATTGAACTCACGATCGTGAGCTGGACACCCTAACCACTAAACCAAACATTAAACCTCGAGAAGGAACAAACAACAACACAATATATATATATATTGTTTGTATTTGGGGATGGTCATGTTGCCAGTTTAGCCAATTAAAACACATGCACTATATGTTTGGTGTTCACTTGCTTCAGCTTTATTTTATATTAATTGTATTTCGGTCAGAGTTCTTTCCTCACACTTCTGTGACCTCATCAGTGGTCCTTTGCTTTCTGCTTTCTCTTTTGTGTGTCTCTCCTTATTAATGATCTGCCATTTTGTATTCCTAAATATATTCTCAAAGAAATCTGCACAAGGAATATACATTGCGGAGCTTACTTTCAAAACCGGTTTAAGCACATATTTGGTTGATTGCATGATAACAATTAAAACACAATCTGCAAGCTGGTGGCTTCGCACACGTGAATTTTTTTCAGTCAAACTGGGATAGATGCCATATAGATAATAGAGAAACCTTAGTCTTCCAATTAAAACCAGATATATTCAAGTTGTTGTTTCGTCAATTACTCAAGCGTCATTCCGATGCATATATATGGTTTTGAAAGTAAGCTCTTCATATGTATATATATAGATATGAAGCCTAATGGAAATATAACCAAGTTCAGCAAATTAAATTCTATGCAATAAATCTTCATAAACACATGATGTTCTCAAATAAGTGTCTATGATGATAGACTTGCTGAACTGGAACAGAACTGATGTTAAGTGGCAATGGCAACAAGAGTACAAATAAAGCAATGATGTAACCTGTACATGGTTGGTCACCATGTTAGAAATTGCAAATAATATACTAGCCTATTCATTATGCCACGTCATTAATAAAGTAAAGGATATTGTAGTCTGAGATGAACAATCTCTGAGAAGACAAGATGTTTACAACCTAAATATGCTTGACCAGGAACGATATAGAACAGTAATGCTGTCACGATCAGCATCAACATCATTATCAATAGCAGTGACTTCAAAACTATTGTTATTTTTCTAATGATTCTTCTTGTCAACATCATCACCAGTAATTATACTAATACAGCACGACTACAAATAGATAAACCACACTGTAATGGTAATCTAGTAAATTGTAGTTTGATTGTTAGCATTGTATCATTATTTAAATGAGTTTGTGTTGAAATAAATTTTCTTCTATTCGTTTCAGCCATGCAGCTGTGATCATGCTGGAGCACAACTGTGAAAAAAGATGTGCCCCAGGCGAGGACTGAACTCATGAACTTCATATACTTCCGTTTTCACGCATTGGGCACATGAATATAAGGATGTGAGTTCAATTCTTGGACTGGGTGACGTATTAATAGTTTTCTGAAAAGAAGAAAGTCACTGTTGTCAAATGCATAGCTAGAAGTAGAGCCAAATCACCATCAGATCTCACCCTGGTTGCTTTTTATGTAAAGGGAAGAACTAATTGAATAATGTATGTTTTTGTGGTAAGAGTCACGGCACCCACTGCGAAAATTGACTGACCAAACGACTATAAATAGTAGCAGTCTAAGTGAGATAAGGAGAGGTTAGACGTTAATCACAGGAAGTAGTAAGGTGTTGTTTTGGTAGTTGTCGGAATATCGTTTGTTGCTCCGTGTATAATTCGTGGAGAGTTTGCTGGCTTGTTACGTTGTTGTTACCCTGCTTCGTTATGTTTATTGCTACTACACGATCATAGTATCGTCGTAACAACTGGTGATACAATAATATTGGCGTTCAGGATTCGAAGTTTACGCAGGTCAGTTAACAAACTTTTATAATACAAAGTTGTTAATTATGGAAGACCTATTGGCTTCTATAATTCAGTTGCAAAAGCAACAGCAACAGGGGTTTCAGAAACAACTACTACAGCAACAAGAAAAACAAATACAGTTAATGGAGCTATGTTTTAAGAAGTCCGGAAACATTATAAGTTCCTTTTCACCAGACGGCGTATCGAACTCTATAGCATAATTCAGTTATAACCCAGGGTAGGGTATAACGTTTGCGGCGTACTTCAGTAGGTACAAAGAAAGCTTCAGGGAAGATTGCAAGTCGTGGACGGACGAAGAATAAGTAAAACTATTACTATATAACTTAGCTCCGCCAGAACATGAAAAATATTGTAATTTTAGTAAAGTTTATTTGCCAACAGAATGTGGCAGTCCTATAAAGGACGATGTTACTGTTGTTTTAGCTCTAGAAAAACATCTTTTCCTTACACGGATACAAACTGTGTGTCGATAGTCAGCTGGAAAAGATGTTTTCCTGGGGCTAAAACAGCAGCAACATCGTCATTTATAGGACTGCTACATTTTGTTGGCAAATAAATTTTACTATTCGGTATTGTTACTGTATATCTCTTGTTCAGAGATTTAAACTAACTGGGTTTTTTTCTCTTTATTGTAATTTTATACTACCCCAAAAAATTAGTTAAATTTGTTTCCAGGAAACAGTAGAATTACTATTAAAATGTTCAGTGATAAGATTTAATTTCCTACGGAATTCGAAATCTCAAAAGAGGTGATGTTGTGGCAAGAGTCACGACACCCCCTGCGAGAATTGACTGACCAAATGACTATAAATGGAGCAGTCTAAGTGAGATAATAGCAGGAAGTCGTAAGGTATTGTTTTTGGTAGTTGTCAGAATATAGTTTATTGGTTTGTGTATAGATTGTGGAGAGTTTGGTAGATTGTTAGGTTGTTGTTACCCTGCTTTGTTATATGTTTATTGTTACTACACGGTTATAGTGCAAAAATATATAATCATAACAATTGGTGATACAACAGTATTCATTGAGACATATCAAATGACTGGAACATCTTTGATCAAAGACCTACTCAGTTGGCTAAGCAGTAACAGCAACAACTTCAAAATATTACAATGAATTTTTATATGAAACAAAGATGGTCACAACAGAATTTGAACACATATCCTTTTCTGCTCTAGGCACAAGGCCCGAAATTTTGAGGGAGGGGGCCAGTCGATTAGATCAACCCCAGTATGCAACTGGTACTTAATTTATCGACCCGGAAAAAATGAAAGACAAAGTCAACCTCGGCAGAATTTGAACTCAGAATGTAGACAGATAAAATACCGGTAAGCATTTCACCCAGTATGCTAACGTTTCCGCCAGCTTGCCACCTTAGAATTTGAACACATCAACAAGGAACTGAATACTGCATTTAGTCTAGCACTCTATATCTCTTCTTCATTAGCAATATTGCATTACTGAAAACTAGGTATTTAGATTTACTTATATGTCTCATTCTAATAAATTCCTCTAATTCTCTTTATGCTTTCGTTTGAATGCAGTTAGTCTACATAGAATTGAAATGTCGAGAATTTTCATGCTAGGATATGAGAATGAGGCAAGAAAGAGATATCATCCAGCTCAAATAAAGCAATAAACTACACTTTAGATTTTCAGAATATTAAGGAGAGGTGTTATAAGTTTTCGACTCTCCTGGCTAAGAATCTTGTTGATTGCATGGTAAATTTACATATAGAATGGTATCTATTCTCAGTTAGGAAGATTGAAGAAAGTATTAAATGCTTTGCCTAAGGATATCCAAATATGATTACAGTGGAATAAAAACTTAGTCGCTGACATCCAATATTTTGGTTGGTATAATCTTCTGTTGATAGCCGAAGAAGGGATTTTACATACATGGATACATATGTTTGCGTGTGTGTGTGAGTGAGTGAGTACATACACACATACACACACACACACATATATATTCATATATTTATATGTGTGTGTGTGTGTGTGTACAAATACATACACACACATATATGTATGTATGTATTGATAGATAGATAGTGGGGGGAAGAGTGGTAGGAAAACCATCATTGCTACAAACTTGTTTGTGAGTTTATATTCATGAATTCTTTTGCTTGATCACGAAACAATCTATGAAACATGATTATCATTGGCATTTAAACTAATCTTTCCAGTTATGTATGGTAACTGATAAATCACCATTTTTAACTCTTCTTGCCGCTGCAACTCTTTGTAGACAAACAACAGATAAATGTTTTAGGTTTTGCAAACTATTATTAGTATTTGTTACATATTAAACTCTCCCAAAACATTACTCGCATTTATCATCTCAAAATTAAGCAACATTATAATGACATTATTGGTCTCATCACAAACATGCTTTTTTCAAAAATAAAATAATCTGAAATGCTATTTATGAATTTATATTCATGTTGAGGGTTAGTGACAGGAAGAGCATTTTGCCATAAAATCATACCTAAAATCAATTCTTTCCAAGAAGTGCTAGTGTGCAAAAAAGAATGTAAATTACTCAAAAAATGTAGACCATGTCAAAGACAAAATCCCAGCACTTCTGAAATGAAATTCATAATATTTTCCTTTATCTATATTTATTTCATTTATATATTTTCCGTCTGTAAAAAAATTATTTTTGAAAAAAAGGAAAAAAGAATATACATTTGTTTCAAATATCAGAACTGAAAGGAAAAATATTAGAAAAAAAACCCCATCTTAATTGAATTTCAAACCAGAATCAAAATTTTAAAAAACAGAAATTAAATCTAAAATGATAAAAATGTTTCATTTACTGAAAGTTTGAATTTATGATTTTAGACAACTGATACCTGGTCTCAGCTAGTATGTCTTATTTATATCAGTTCCAAGTCAAAGCGGTTTTAAAAATGATCTTCAGTAGATATTTTTATACCTAAAAGCCTGAAATCAGTGATTAAATAAACACTTCTTACATATCAATCTTTGCTTCTGAGCTTTTGAAATTTACCATAAATAAAAAAAAACACAAGAAACAGTTAAGCAGTTGGGAATTTAAATGTTTCACAATTTTTCTCGGTTAAAACTTGTTCTTATTGAAATCTAGTAGTGTTCATATTCTTTGTAAATAGGTGAGAATGAGTATGAACAGGCAAAGAAATTTGAATTAAAAATGGTTTCTATATCCATAAGAGAAGTGGTAAGAGTGGATATGAAGTTTTTGTCTACTAGCTTTTATTGGACTATAGTACATTTGAATCCATCATATTTTCATATAGTCTCTGGTACATTTGTTTTGTGTGAGGCAGTTTGAGCTATGTTGAATGATAATTAGTTGTATGGTAAGTTCTGGTGGCAAATTATAATAGAAGTCTTTTTATTTTTTAAGATTAGGGGTGTGTTATTGTTCAGTGTCCAATCAAGCATGTAAAAATGCTGACTAACTAACTTTTCCACCCATTTCCATTGTGTGAATCCTAAAAAAACAACACCACAGCCTGAAGCTGACACACATATATAGACACACCTGATTACAGATATAACATGACAGAACTCTGAATAATAACACAATTACAACTTTAAACAAGTAAAACCTTCTATAATGTCTTTCTATCAGAACATACACTGCTGCTGAATTATTATTAAATATAACTCAACCTATCCCAGAAAAACAGAAGCTAAGGTGAACTCAAATGTGCCACTGTCCAAAGAAGCCTAATGGGAAAACTACCTATTCCCTATAGAAAGTATTTTATAATAATTCAGTTAAATGTAAAATTGTTTTTATTATAACCTTACTTAGAAACAAACATTAATGCATGCACACACACACACACACACACACACACACACACACACACACACACACACACACACACACACACACACACACACACACACACACACACACACACACACACACACACACACACACACACACACACACACACACACACACACACACACACACACACACACACACACACACACACACACACACACACACACACACACACACACACACACACACACACACAAGTGCTCTAAATAGTAGGGTATTATACCTCAACAACACAAACAAATTAAACAGATTCTACATAATCACTAGACCTAATAAAAAGCATCATTTAAATTTCCTTCAAACTACACCCTACCATCTGAAAGAAGGTTACTTTCTTTTGTTTCTACATGTGTTTCTTTGCCTCTTCAATTCTTTTCATCATCTTTGTTCTTTTCCTAAGTGAGTTAGGGTATGTTAGATCTTCTTACATACTTTCTTCCCTGTTGATGTTTCCCACTCACGAATTTTATAATCTTGTTTCCATGGTGTTAGATACTCTGACATTTCTATTTTATTACAGTCTACCTAATTCATCCTATCAGTTTCATTTCGAAAACTATTCCAAATTTAAGAATACAAATATTTCCTAATTCAAATACAGCATGGAAGGTGCAATTTAGCTATTCAAAATCACTCAGAAACTGTTAACTTTGCTTAATTATTCATTACTAGGTATCAATATTTTCACTGCAAGTGTATCTGTGTCAGTGACCAGGTCACAGAGAGTGTGGAGAAAATTTTAACTCTAAGTAATAAATAATTAAGTGAAATTAACAGTTTGTGTGCCTTGAATGGCTAAACTGAGTCTTCCATGCTGTAATTGCTTTAATTTCAACACCTTGTCTCAGATCAAATCACTTGCCAGACAATTACAACTCTGATATTTGTTAACTTTCACCCACAAAGTAACATCTATTGACAAGATCTATTTTTCATGACAGTCACCGGCTCTCATAACAGCTTCCACCTCTTATGACAGTCTCCACATTTTGAGGAAGCAACAGAGTCTTTATGTGATCACTAACTCTGTTAGAAATAGCAACTAAATTTTCCTAAAATCTCATCCTGTTACATTGAAAAATAAAGTCATGCTGAATAATGAATTTTGGATTCTCTGTACACAGGAAAAATGACAAAAGGTTTATGGTAGAAATGCTTTTGAACATAGATCTTCTCAATCAGGACTGACCCAGGGCTAAACAGTTACAAATACAACTTCCATCTCCTGATGATAACTTCAGCTCCTATGTTCTACACACAACACTCTCACAACAACCTCCATGTTCCTTCTCTACCAACAATCTCTTCAGCCCTGTGTTACACAAAAAGAATAAATGGTGACATAGACTCTGCTAACCACATGATAAGATGCACCATATGATAAAGTGGTCAGAGATGGTAGAGGAAAAAAACAGTTTGCAAAAATTAAAAAAATAACACTACAGTAACAAAGCCAGCTGGATATCTAAGATGTCGTCTGTGACAGAAGATTAATACCTACTGACTGATGAGACTTTATTAAACTTGTCTAAACTGCATCAGCATGCAAAAATGGATGTTAAGTGATCATTCTGATGGTGATGCTGTTATTGATGATGATGATGATGATACTGTAGTTGTGGCAGTGTTGACAGTGGCAGCAGTGGTGGCAGTGGCGATGATGATAATGATGAGGATATTTAGAACATCTAAAGAGAGTGAGCTTAAATTTATGGACTACAGAACGTATAACCACCCGTTCAAAATTTACTTTAGCAATTGTCATATAACCTTGGGCAAGGAAACTTAATTTTCTACTTGTCTGACTAACAACTGGTTCTACAATTACTTTATAATTGAATAATTAAGAACAGGCGGGGGCATCAAGTTACAGAACTGAATGCTTCATTAAAATTCAAGCTAGAATAGAAAAATAAAAACTGATAAATTATGTGTTCTGTTAAGACATTTAAGAAATGGTAAATGTTCAGTTTAGGCTCAGATTAAACTTGATTGAGAGTGACTTATCAAAAATATTGCAACCATGAACATCCCACTTTTTGTGTGTATCTAGAGTGGTTTTGTTTAGAAACTTCTTCATTGTTTATGACAGTAAGGTATAGTTTGAGAGAATTATGTTAGATTTGCTTTGCTTTGGTTGGCTTGTGTAGCTTCATTAATTATGATACATAGATGGAGGCATGGCTGTGTGTGATAAGAAGTTTGCTTCCTAACCACATGATTCTGGGTTCAGTCTCACTGCATGGTGGCATCTTGGGGCAAGTGTCTTCTACAATAACCTTAGGCCAACCAAAACCTTCTGAGTGGATTTGGTAGACAGAAGTCAAGCCCAACATATATATATATATATATATATATATATATATATATATATATATATATATAAACAAAAATACACTCACAAACACACATATATCAATACATGTGTGTATGTGTGTGTGTCTTTGTGTCTGTGCTTGTCCCCAACTGCTACTTGACAACCGGTTTTGGTGAGTTTATGTTTATGTCCTTGTAACTTAACGGTTTGACAAAAGAAACCAATAGTCTAAGTACCAAGCTTAAAAATCTAAGTATTGGGGTCGATTCATTTGACTAAAATTCTGCAAGGCAGTGTCCCAACATGGCTGCAGTCCAATGACTGAAACAAGTAAAAGATAAATGGAAGATATTTTGGAATATTTTCCTGTTTATTTTTACTATTAGAAATAGTTCTATTCTATTCTAACAAACTCTGTAACTTAGTATAATGATGATAAATTGAGATAATTTCTCCAGAGTAAAGATTAAAAAATAGATATATTCTGATTTTCAAGACATCTTATACAATGGACTACATATATAAGTTTGACAGTAATGTAAGATTTGGTTGCATGAGTTTTAAAGTTTTTAACATATGATTTAATCTAATACAAATCACATTCTCTCTCTCATCAATAAAATACAAAGACTGGATTAGTTGTGTGCCACAAGAAAGAAAGAATTCTAAAATAATAAAAAAGAAACAAAGAAATTTGTAGAAAGTTGTTGGAGAAGTCAGTTGGAGAAGATGAACAGGCAGTGGAAATGACAGAAGGAGACAAGAGAGAACAATGAGAAAGAGAATATGAAAAAAGAATAAGTTAAAAAATAAATATGTATGTATGTATATATCTTTCTCTAAACCTCTCAGTCTGTCTAGTTACATACATATGTACATAGCATGCATGCATACATACATACATACATCAACATGGCATTGAATATGGACACGTTGGCATACAGAGCTGTTCATTCCCCTTGATAATGAAAAGTATCTCCTATAATTTTTGCTATCAATGCAAGCCTGGTAAAAGATTTGGTGTAAATGCAAAGAAACAACCTTTTTTGAAAAGATCATGGCAGTGATCAATCAGTGAAATACAAACCACATGGAAAATTTACTATACCTACACCATGACAATGAAAGAACCTGGAGTCAGCTATTGCAGATCTGTCAAGAAAAATTCCAGTGGACTTTTGAACTGAACCATTCCAAAAGTTCTCCATCTGAAATTCTTATGTGGAAAGGTGCCCACACTTAAGTGTATGCATAATGCACCAACTCAACCACAGATTTACAAATACTGGGATCTCTCTTAGCTCAGAAAGTCTTGTCGCTTTGTTAGCAGCCGATTTGAACCGTCTCTAGAAAAACTCAAAGAAAAATCAAACATACATACCTACATCTTAGGACCGTAAAAATTCAGTAAGAACTGAACAAGGTAAATTTTGGTTCAAATTAAGAGTAATTCACAAAAGGTCTGAGCAAAGTATTGACAAATGTTTATAAATATTTCAGGGCTATGACAAAACTTCTAAAAGAAATTTACTGCATGGAATGATGAATGCACCATTTTAACCAAAATAGGAATGTACTTTGTGCCTCTCTGCCTCTGTCAGTCTTTCAGACAGCATGCTTGTCACTCACTCTCTTGCTCTCTATCTGTGTGTGTGGCTGTGTGTATATGTATGCAAGTACATGTGTATGTGTGAGTTTGTGTATGTATGTGTAAATGCTCGTGTGTGTTTGTATGTGTATGTAAGTGCATGTATGTGTGTGTGTGCGCACAGACATGCTTCTCCCTATCAAATGCTAGAGAGAAGGTATGTCTAAGTTCCAGATCAAACTAGTAACAATGTGGTTGTTGGAATTATCTTCTTAACCACAGAAACTTTGGTAACCACACTGGTATTGAGTCAATCTCAGAGCATGGCATTCTGTTGGGGAATGCGGCCAAGGAAATCCTGCCTACACATATACAAACATGCATACAAAAGAAGGCAAAGGTTTTTTTAAACTGACAGAGGTCATTCAGATATCACATGTTGGTAAAGTAACTATTCCTTCGTATAAAGGTACAACACAACATAGTCTCCATCACAAGTGATGCATGTGTGCCATTTGTGCCATCATTGAGCTCAATCTTCAAATCCACTTTGAAAGAATTTAGGCCTTCACTGTTGTACCCATTCCATCACAACCATTTCCATTTCATCTGTGTCATGAAATAATTGTCCTTGAAGACTGTCATTTATTGAACCAAAGAGGTTGAAGTTTAAGCGATTGCTTGATTTGTAGCCAAAGATGTGTGTGGCCTTGCTTTGTCATGGTGTATACAGACCATTTTCAGATTCTTGTTCAGACTCTTCTTCCTAATGGATTCTTAAAGTGCTTGGAGTTTCAAAGTGCCATTTGCTCTTCATAGTATAGTCACATTCAAAAAAAAATCAAGAAGACTGACACACTTGTCATTCCAAAAAGCAGTTATCTTGACTTTCTGTGCTAGCTGTTGGCTCTTGAACTTCTTGGGCCTTGGAGAAGAGGTATAGCCTTCTACCATGGACCGAGCTTTCATTTCCAGAGCATAGATATCACCATTTTTCATATCTTATCCTCAAATCACAAGAGAATTGTATAATCGATGACTTCAAACAGTTTCATGGGATCATATCAAACTTCTACCCCTTTCTTCTTCACAACTGTTGAAGAACCGACTCACTACACACTTTCCAATACCCAAAGTTTTCAGCTACCTTCTGTAGTGCGTTGTGACTACTATCCAATTATACAGCAGACTCATGAATCGTAACTCATCTGTTTATGTGAATCAATTTGTCCATTCATTTCGAGATTTGTGTCAGTGGTTTCAGATGATGGTCTCCTACTTTGTTGTTTTACTTCAATTCTGGTTGGCTTTACTTTCACCTTCTTCATCCATATGTGCACATTGCTTTTGTCGATGATGCTATTTCTGAAAACTGTTTGTATCCTTCTGTGAATGTTAGATAGCCTGCATCCTCCTTTGCCACAAACTCAATGAGCTTGTATTATTTATTTGTCTGCAATGAAGAAGAGCAATATGAAAAATTGCTATAGAAGAAACATGCAATGTGAATCCCCTATGTCAGTTAATAAAAGTTTTTTGTCCATTCCTATTCCATTTTTTGTCTTGCCTTCAGTAAATCCACGTATATTTGATAATTGGGGGATCTTTGAGTTAGTACTCACTTATTTCAGTATATCACTCTCATATCATGAGCTAGCAAGCAGGAAATAATTCAAGAAGACTTTCAAATTATATGCAATGGAAACAAGATGAATGATTGATTGAGAATTGATATGCGGTTCCTCAATATAGAAATCAGTTTTCAGACACCTCTAACCCTATTATATAATAGGTACTTCTATGTGTTCTGTTAAAAATAGATTTTTATTTCTCTTCAAAACAGGAATGACATTTGTGAATTAATAGGAAACACCATTAGACTCAAAATATAGGCTTTCACAGTAATAAACAGTAACAAAAAGCAACGCAAAGCACACAAATATGATATGCACTGCAACATCAAAAACCTTCTCACTGGCAACATGGTCTCAACTACAGAATTTTAACCCTCTTTGAAACATTGTTCTTATGTGGGAACTTCAATTGACTTAGTGCTTCTACTTTTTCAAGTAGGTGGCAAAAGAGTTAAAATAATGTTATCACAACTGAACTCCTTTTCTATCCCCAAATCCCAAACATTTGACACCAACACACACAGAGTTCTGTATATCAACTACAACAACTCTTTCCCAGATATTAACTTCTGTTCAAGATATCTAGGAATCACATCTGCTTCATATTAATTCCCTAACTTTCCTTAGGTCTTCTACCAATTATCATCACAATGCATTCACACATCATTGAAGAAAGGAAAGCTACTTTTAAAAATTTTGAAAAAACATAGCTGAACCTGATCCACCAACAAATAGAATCATGGTTATTCAAAACTAACAACACCTGACTCTCTGGGATAAACACTGCAACATATATATTTAGGAAAATAAGTATAGATGCCTCTAAAAACATATCCCTCAAGGCCAAGAAATATATACAATCTCAATTAGATATCAGAAATAGCAAAGCATATAAAATCTAAAAACAGAAATCAAACACAAATCACCAAGACCTCATGCAACTGAAATAAATTTGGCATCAAGCGATCAAACAAGAAAATAACAACAAAAATAACAGCAACAATAAACTATGGGAAAACAGAAAAACTGACAATCATGTGTATTCATTATGAACCACAAAACTAAAAGCAAGAAAGTAGAGTGATTAGCATCAACAACAGCAATAATAACCTAAATAATATATGCATGCAGCAACACCGAACAAAATGAATTATGGGTTTACAACATGAAGTCATACATCTCTGTTTCATATTCTCTTTAACTAATAGTCTAACCCAAACTTATATTTTCTCAGAAGTTGTTAATTGCTTCTTTATTGAATTTCATAACTTCATTATTACTTTAATTAAGTTCATACAATTGCCTAAGAAATGGTAGCAAGTTATTCACATTCTAAAAATCAATAAGATATCAGCTCTGAATATTTATCAGTAATGACTGAGGATAAGTAAAAAGAAAATTCACATCCTCCGTTTGTTGTACATATATCCTTTCTTTAAAAGGGACTGCAAAGTGTTTCTTTCATCAACACTACATGTTTTATTAATTTAGTCTTTGAAAATTTACACTTTTCGTTTTTTGTTCATTTGTTAAATAATACATCTGGTGAATATGTTAAGCTGTTATAATTGTAACATTCATTTATGACTACTATCAATAAATATTACACATTCAAATGAAGTATTATCATAAAACACATTACTTTCTTACATTATGTTATTTCTTTGTATTTTCCTTCTAAATCATGCGACAAAATACTGTGGACACTCTTTTAAGACTGGATTCTATAGATATTTTCAACTTTCATTTGGTTCCATAGAATAGTTTATATCAGTACATAATGTTTGTAAAAGATTAACTACTCATGGGAACTCAAAGCAGATGATACAAGAGGGATACATCCTCATCTTGTATTATTGAATAAAAACTTGTTGAGTAAACATCGATTATCAAGATTCTTTATCAGTTTCTGATATTAGAGATTCTTTGTGAATAGCCACTTTAACCAAGGTTTTCCATATAGTTTGAATGTGTGAACGGGAAACTTGTTATTTCGTAATACCATTTTCTTACAATTTGTTCATTCTATCCCTTGTTCAGTATCTTGAACAGATAATCAATTGTTAAATGTGCTTAATGGATAATCCATACTTTAATACTTTATGTACAACATTAGTTATATTTTGGTTGGCACACATTATTCTTTGATATCAAACACAATTCTTTTGAATTGCTTTGTATTCAATACTTATAGTATTCTATATCACAAAAGTACAACACCAATTTAATGCTATTATTAAAAAGGTTATGTATAAAATGATTATGCCACAATCTCATAAGAAGCAGTCAATATCACCAACAGTTACCATTGGTTGTATCTTTCTTGTAGTAGTCTTTTGTCAAACATGATGGTATTGTTTATGAGCATTGTTTTCTACTTAATATTAACTATGTTGAGCTTCCAACAGAGTACTGGATGACCAGACAAAGAAGTAACATATGCAGTGAACTCACAGTTAAATTGGCAAGCACTTGATATTGACTTGCAGCTTCTTCTATTCCTGTCGTTGAAGGGATATAAAAGTTAGTCTAGTTGCGTATGTCCTGTGTAATATCAGTATTGAACCCTTTGATTTAAGGTCTGAAAGCAGTTCTGTTTTTCAATGTATATTAAGATATAAAAATACACATAATATATATTTGACTAATTGTCTTTAAAAATTTGAAAGCTTTCTGAGGAGCTACAAAATGGTCTATGAAGTTGTAGGTGTCTTTATGTTGTTGCACACTGAATTGTTAAAGAATCATTGAAGATGGTCTTCGCAGGATGATCCATAAAAGCATAAGAGAGACTGTTAGATTCTCCGCATCCAGATGTACATTTTAATGAAAGAGCATCAGAATGTGAAACACATGTTCGTTTTACATCTATACAATTGTGATTTGGATGTATGCATGACCTTGTGGTTAAAGTCCTCACTTTGTAATCTGCTCTTCTAAGTTCAAACCCATTGCATGCAACTTTGTCTAAGTGTCTGTCACAGTATCTTAAAATGTGCCAAACTTTTTAAGTAAAATTGAATAAAGAGAAACCCTGTAGAACAGGGGTTTTCAAACTGTTTGACTTGTGGACCCCTTTATATTTCAGGCTTTACCTTAGGGACCCCCTTATAAATGCTTATGAAATTTATACATAAATATTTGCTTAAAATAACATATATTTTTACATTTATTTATTTAACAGTATATAACAAATAGGTTTATTGTCAATCAAAAGATTTTGATTAAAAAACATATATAAAATCAAATTGCCCATAAAAAGTATTTGCTGTCTTGTCCTTGCGGACCCCCTGTGGTCTGCAGACCACAGTTTGAAAACCCCTGTTGTAGAAGGTCATCCGATGAACTGTACCTGCTCTTGTATGGTATGTTTAATCTGTTGCCCACTTTGATACCCAAACAGGCAATGGGGATTCATTTGTTGTATTCCACTCTGTTGCAAGCATTTAGACCACATCACCAAATTAAGGACAACACGAGTTTTATTTATTTATTTATTTTTTCCATCACTCTCAAGGGCTCTGAGAAAGGTCATGAGTATTGTTCTTTCCCTGGACTCTAATAAAAATGAGCAGCATCCTGCAGCACCTTATTAAACAAGGTCATTCAGTGTTATGGCCCTGCTTGTGTGACACGACACAGCCTCATTAATTTTTGACAAATAGTTTAATACTTTATCGACTCAATTATTTCAAGCTTTCATCTGATAATAAACATGATTTAAATCTTATCGTCATCATCATCATCGTTTAACGTCCATTTTCCATGCTAGCATGGGTTGGACGATTTGACTGAGAACTGGTGAAACCAGATGGCTGCACCAGGCTCCAATCTGATCTGGCAGAGTTTCTACAGCTGGATGCCCTTCCTAATGCCAACCACTCCGAGAGTGTAATGGGTGCTTTTATGTGCCACCGGCACAAAGGCCAGTCAGGCGGTACTGGCAACGGCCACGCTCAAAATGGTGTATTTTACGTGCCACCTGCACAGGAGCCAGTTCGGCAGCACTGGCAATGATCTCGCTCGAATGTCTTTACATGTGCCATCTGGCACAAGTAAATTTCTTTTTAAATCAATAATGCCTATTAATACATTTGGTGAAATTTTATTCACTATCTAAAAAAAGAAATTCTTACAAAGGTCTATTCATATTTAGGCATGTATAAATTACAAGAACAAAGAAGACTTTTCATGTTTTGTATACATCTTCGAAAGCACAAGATGAAAATCCAGCAATGTGTGTAATAAAAAAAGATCTTGCATAACTTTAAATAATGATAGATAAGAAAATCTATGAGTGTACAAATATTTGTGTGAGTGACTGTGTGTTTATATGTCTATTTGTATACATACATGCATCAATAATTCTCGGTATATCTTTTTCTTGGAACAAAGGATTCTATCCATGACTGCAAAGCCATATTAGTAATGCAGTCTGATATATAAGAAAATAAATACAAAATACACTGGAAAACAAACATTGATATTGAAGTATCAATTTAACCTCAAACACGTGTGCTTCTGATATTTCTTATGCCTTCATTAGTGACGAAGAAAAATTCAGTTCATATAGCAGTCAAACAATTTAGCCACTACACACAAGCACGCACACATGCAGGCATGCACGCACACTCACACACACACACACACACACACACGCACACACACAAAGGCAACATATATGTATATACTAGCACACAGTACTACAAATTTCACTGAATCTTGAGACAGGGCACTACGAAGACTAGATACCAGATCCTTTGGAAAAATTACCTATAACAAACGATTGTTATTGACAGTTATACTAGTTCTTTAGTCCAAAATGTCCATTGAAAAAGGTAATATTCACTTAAGTATATTTCCACATACTGCTTTACAAAAATAAAACATTTATATAAAAAAGCTGCATTATCATTTCAACATCAGTTGAATATGTAATGTATGCACCTGTTTTTATATATATATGTGTGCGTGTGTGTGTGTGTGTGTGTGTGTGTGTGTGTGTGTATAAGATTACTGGCAGGTAAATGTTGAAGTTAGTTTTTTCCTTATTTATGTAACATTTCCATTTCTTGTTACATTATTTTCTAACTTCAACCTCCTTATATTAAGTTACACTCTCACCTGAAAGTCTAGATAACATTATAAAGTCGATGTAAAAATGAAGGCTACATATATTTTTAATGACATTTTACTTCATACAATGTTTTACATTTATCAAAAGCACAAATATTTTACTTTAATAGAATAAAAATGTAATTTAAAAGATTTTATAAATTCCAAACAAACTATAGGCAACCCCCACATTATTGCTACCTCAGGTTATAAGATTTCATGTTTACTGAAATTGTAAAGTATGACCATTAATTTTGGGATACAGTCTGTAATTTCACTCTTAGAGAAACCTGTATAGCATAGTTTTAAATTGTAAACAATTTAATACTACACTTTCTTCATAGCTCCATAGTCATTTGCATTTATCAAAGTATACAGTTAATGATTTAGAAAACTATCATTACTTCTGTAAAGTGAGGGTTTCCTGTACTTCCAAGCTTTCACAAGTATATGTCATAAGAAAGATTAGACATAAATGCATCATGTCTTTCCTTTCAAAAATGAAAAATAACTCTTATTCTGAAATAATATCTCAATCCTTTTGAAAAAGAAAGAAAGAAAAACTGAACATTTATAGATTGCAATAAGAAATAACTAATATATTAAAATTTTCAATTGATGATGATGATGATGGTGATGACGACGACGATGACGACTACGACGATGACAATGACAATGACAACAATGACTATAAGAGCAACAACATACATCACTTACAGCGACAATAAAGACAACAACAAATATAATGATAACGGTACTGAAGTTCTTATTTTGGAGAAATGACAAATATGTTAAAGTGCTGGGTTCTAAGTTCAAATATTATCAGACTTGTCTTTTCACTTTCTTTCCCTCGAAGGTCCATAAGATTAGAACTACAAATATCTGGGCTTGGATTTGATAGAATTCATTCCTGATTTACAAATATATCCTTATATTATGAGAAACTTTTATTGCCAAAATAAGAATTGTTATATATTTTCTTACTCGTGAGAGTAAGTTATTTACTTAAAACAATATTATATACTCAAAACAATGTTAGTAATATGATAATTATTTTGTTCCAATATTGAATTTTCTTCTCTCTAGAGTCATGTTTGCATTTGTACTCAGCTGCATAGCTTGCTGTCTGCATACATGCATGTGCATAGATGAATAAATATATGTGCACTTACTTACGTAGTTTTGTATTGGTTATATATAATATTTATTATCATAACAATTTATTTTCATTTCTGTATTGTATAACTGCAAATGTTGACAGGGTTCATTTGGTTTCTCATAAATTCTGGGATTGATGAATTAAGTACCAGAAATATACAGAAAAGGATGCCATTATCTTAATTCAGCTCCTTTGAATAAATATGCCTTGTGGCTAAAACAAATTGCTACCTAGAACTTCATTAGTAGCGGTGAAAATGATGATGTCAATGATGACAATGATGGCAGCACTGGCGATGACAACAATGATGACTATGATGATGATGGTGGTTGCAGTGGCAATGATGGTAACAGCAGACTAATATGTTTTCTACATGACCTGAAAGCTCATTTCAAGTGTCTGTGAGTCTACATTATAATATAATTCAGTTTCATCCCTTATCTGTTCTTTACAAACCTAAGACATTACCTATTGTTTAATGTCTCTGTATTGAGATGAAATAACTGTGGACATTTTCCTTGCTGGTCACAAAGGACTTCAGCAACTACATTTAGTTACTTCCAGATCAAACATTATTACCCTATTGATTTAATCAACTGCAAGGTCACTTGCTTACTTTTATAATTATCTTAATTACATATTTCAGCAACAGTTAGATGAAACTAGAAATGTTGAAGTTAAGCATTAATAAGGCTTATATTTTAAATAGAAACCAATTAGAGAAAAGCATTCAAATACCAGCAAAAAGCTACATAGCAAACTAACAGTATTAAACTACAACAAGGGATACTTATTATTATGTCTATAACTATAATAATCACCTCAATGTAATTATATTGTGTATCCTCACATACTGGAAGTTAAAGTAAAATTCTCATAATTTGTTTTAAAGTCTATTATCAAATTCAAAGGCAAGTTGAAAGTAACTTAAGAAGAAAAATAATTACTGATCATCACCTACTGTAGTTTGTGAGTCAATATCAAGGTACTACCAAGATATAGCATAGTCTGTCATAGACATATGATTTATATAGAAGAAAAAACAACAGTAAATAAAAATAGTATGAAAACAAAAAAAAAAAAAAAAAAGACCGTTGCTGCTACTTTGTTTCCTTGATATGAAAACAAAATATTACATGAAGATCTTTCATCTAATATTAAAACCAACATCTGAAAATCATAAATGCCATGTAAGAAGAAATTGCAGTAAAGATCAGAGATATGACTGCTGTAAGTAAGTCAAAATTTGTTGATCAAAAATTGAAAAAAAGCACACTTATTTTGTAATCATATCCAAAGCAAAATCTAAAATTACCTACATGTAAATGGAGTATATGTATATCATTGTGCATATTTGATTGAATGTGTGTATATAGGTATACCAACTTATAAGACAGGCTGAAACATTCTTAGGCTATGAAGGAGTGATGCTAAAGTTGTGAAATCTTGCATGCATTAATTTCAACTCTTATTAATAAGGGCATTGTTTCTTTATAAGTAAACGGACCCCTGATTGCTAAAAAAGACTTCAAAAAGAACTAGTAGCAACTTCTCTTGAAAATTGACAAAATTTGGCATCATGCTGTTATCAAGTACCTTCAGAAAAAGGGTTTGGCCACCAAGGACATTAATGCCTACATGTTTGCTACATTAGGAGATGATGGTCCAGCTTTATCAACTGTACAAAGTGGGCAGTTGAATTTAGGAGGAAAGGGAGAGTCTTGGAGATGAACCAAAGTATGGACATCCTATAACTGCCACCACTTAGAAGAGTATTGATTGTGTCTGAAAACTGTGAATTTGGGATTAAAATAAGCCAACCTACACCTCCCTACAAGAAACAGAAACTCATAGTAATTTCTCCATAAAATGTTTAATATATGATGTGTAGAATATCATAAACCAAAGAGGAGTCTTTACATGGTTGTTTGAAATAGCAACTAAATCTTTCTCACATCACACACTGCCATCTTAAAAAGGCCCAAAGAATATGTTGAATATGTGCTTCAGATACACTGGACTGGAATAAAAGAACACTGGTTAGTTGTGGATGAATCATACCAGTTCTGATCTGATCAACAAGACCATTGATCAAAAATCTGTGCAATGAGAACAGAACTGTGTTTAAACAACAACAGCACAAAGAGAAGTATTTCATTTTATGCTTAATTATTTATTAATCTTATTAAATGTTGTAGGATAGAATAACATTCTTAATCAAGGCACAGAAAATAACTTTCAATGTCACATAGGAATTCTTTTTTTTTTATTATTTTATATCCCTCAATTGCATTTAGAACATAAATATTATTGAACATCTATCAATGTGTTCATGAAATATACTTTAAATTGGAATATGAACAAATGGAAAAATTCTAGAAATTCTATCCGATAAAATCAGAAAATATATTTATTTGTTGATTCATTTCATGCAATCTCATCAGAGCACTATTTTCAACCAATAAATATTAAAAGAAGAAAGAAAAAAAGAAGAAAATATGTTTCATATTTAAAAACAAATAAATAAACCTTGATAATAATAATTACAATGACGACAACGACGACGATGATGATGATGATGATGATGATGATGATGATGATGATTATGATGATTATGATGACAGTAATAATAATAATAATAATAATAATAATAATGATAATAACAATAATAATAATGATAATAATAATGATGATGATAATAATAATAATAATAATAATAATAATAATAATAATAATGATGATGATGATAATGATAATATGAGCAATTTATGAATTGTAACCCTAACTGAATTTTCACCAAAATATGTTTGGACATGAAGCAGCCAGTGAAAACAGTTTCAATCTTTGTTAATTTTATTTTGAAATTTTTAAATGAAATATGAGAAACGATTGATGGAATAATTTTCATTGAAAACATAATATCAAATATAAACTAAGATGTTGAAGAAACTGAGAAAGGCAATGTTTTCTGATAATTGGTTGCCAAAAGAAAAGTCAAGAGAAGTAGAGAGTAGCACTAATGGACTGTGTAAATCAATTTCTCAAATTCAACAATCAATATTTGCTGCATGCAAGCTTGCTACTATAGAGAGTCAATTATTTTCACTCTCCTTAATCAACTCCAACCATCAATGAGTGATTAACCTTGATACACCTGCTATATATGAGAAACAAGTTACCCACATAAATATGAAAGTATCTGTGCAAGACAGACGAAAAAGGAGATAGAACAAGAGAGAGAGAGAGAGAGAAGGAGAGAGTGTGAGTGTCAGAGCAACGTATTCTCAAACACTCTTCTGAAGTCTACCAGGATACAACCAAAAAATTTGCACACATTTTGTTAGATTGTCATTAAATTATTAAGTACATTATTCTTTTGCTGGCTTCAGTCTCTTATCTGCAAACATGTCAGGACATTTGCCTTCATATCGAACCATGGATGTATTTGAGACAAATGCAATTTTTTATCAGTTTCTATTTATTGAATTGCTACAGGAAAAACCAAGCACACTGATTTGCATCAATACACTCATCCCTCCACTACATTAAGGGGTAGGCTTCCATAACGATTCCATCAAGCAACTTCTATTTACAAAGCACTCAGACAACCAGAAGTTTTAATAGAAGACACTTGTCTGCACAGTGAGATAGAACCAGAAGCCATGTGGTTGCAAAGTGAATTTGTTAATCACACAGCTTGTCTATGTCTGTCCTCTTTGCTAAATGTACACATGAATATTTGTGTATATACGTATGCTGTTATATATGCCAGAAAAAGAAAGTGAGAATGACAGGAAATCTTTAAGAAGATTGATTAAAGGTTGTTGTTGCTGTTGTTGCTGCTGCTGCTGCTGTTGTTGCTCTTGCTGCTGTCGCTACTGGTCAGTAGTGAGTAGGTAGCTTGAGAGTTATAGTTTTTACATGGCACCTGTAGCCCTGGCACTTGTGCCGGTGGCACGTGTAAGGACATTCGAGCGAGATCGTTGCTAGTGCCGCTGGACTGGCTCCTGTGCAGGTGGCACGTAAAAGACACCATTTTGAGCGTGGCCGTTGCCAGTACTGCCTGACTGGCCTTCGTGCAGGTGACACGTAAAAGCACCCACTACACTCTCAGAGTGGTTGGCGTTAGCAAGGGCATCCAGCTGTAGAAACTCTGCCAAATCAGATTGGAGCCTGGTGTAGCCATCTGGTTTCACCAGTCCGCAGTCAAATCGTCCAACCCATGCTAGCATGGAAAGTGAACGTTAAACAATGATGATGAAGATGATGATGGTCAGTTCTAATCAAGCTGACCTCTGATTAAAGGCATTCCAGCATTGACCATCCATTGACCATCCATTGACCATCTCTATCTTAAAGCTACATTGTCCAGTATCTCCCTACTTTTCCAGGATTGTAAAACATTATTTGAGAAAGATTCAGCTGCAATTTCCTACAAATTAATTAACTACATAGAATTTCTCTCATAGCTGAATGACTCAGTGAGGTCCACATCTAGACATTCAGATCTACTATGCTGCTACCCACCTGTGGATTCCAGCATGCAACAGGTTATCATATTGCATACAAAACAGAAGTTTTGACATGATTCTTTCATATTCTCTGTCTAACCTGTTTCCATATGCCTCTAGCATCTGCCACTAGGTTTTCCAAGTATTTTCTTCAGCAGAAGCTGACTCTATAGGCGTAGCTGGATTATGGTAATTCATGATGTGCATCCTACTAAATTGTTGGAAACTAATAAGGTGGTTGGTAATATTACTGCTCACCTGACCTACTGAAATTAACAACCAAATGTGTATGCCATAACATACAGTCTTGAAATATAAGAAAGCAAAAAAGATACAGTTAATTATAAGTAATAGATCAAATCCACTCGGATATCTATATCTATCAGATAAAAAAAAACATTATAAGTTTCTATATTCCTTAATGTTAAATTCAAGACATACAAAATGTAATAAAATGTGATTCATTTACTCTTTGTGAATATACATACATACATCATCATCATCATCATCATCATCATCGTTTAACGTCCGCTTTCCATGCTAGCATGGGTTGGACGATTTGACTGAGGACTGGTGAAACCGGATGGCAACACCAGGCTCCAGTCTGATTTGGCAGAGTTTCTACAGCTGGATGCCCTTCCTAACGCCAACCACTCAGAGAGTGTAGTGGGTGCTTTTATGTGTCACCCGCACGAAAACGGCCACGCTCGAAATGGTGTCTTTTATGTGCCACCCGCACAAGCCAGTCCAGGGGCACTGGCAACGATCTCGCTCGAAAATCCTACAGGAGCCAGTCAGGCGGTACTGGCAACGGCCACGCTCAAAATGGTGCATCTCATGTGCCACCCGCACAAGAACCAGTCCAGGGGCACTGGCAACGATCTTACTTGGCTTGCCGGGTCTTCTCATGCACAGCACATTTCCAAAGGTCTCAGTCAGTAGTCATCGCCTCGGTGAGGCCCAATGTACGAAGGTCTTGCCTCACCACCTCAGCCCAGGTCTTCCTGGGCCTACCTCTTCCACAGGTTCCCTCAACTGTTAGAGTGTGGCACTTTTTCACACAGCTATCCTCCTCCATTCTCACCACATGTCCATACCAGCGCAATCGTCTCTCTTGCACGCCACAACTGATGCTTCTAATGTTCAGCTTTTCTCTCAAGATACTTACACTCTGACGGGTATTCACATTGACATTACACATCCAACGGAGCATACTGGCTTCATTCCTTGCGAGCTTACGTATGTCCTCAGCAGTTACAGCCCATGTTTCACTGCCATGTAGCATGGTTGTTCGTATGCATGCGTCATACAGTCTGCCTTTTACTCTGAGTGAGAGTCCCTTTGTCGCCAGCAGGGGTAAGAGCTCTCTAAACTTTGCCCAGGCTATTCTTATTCTAGCAGCTACACTTTCAGCGCACCCACCCCACTACTAACTTGGTCGCCCAGATAGCGGAAGCTATCGACTACCTCTAGTTTTTCACGCTGGAATGAGATAGAAGTTGTTTCCTGTTTGTTTACAGTCTTTATTGCACCTGAACATCTGCCACAAACAAAAACTAACTTCCTAGTTAACCTGCCTTTGATGTTGCTGCACCTCTTATGTGTCCATAGCTTGCACCGGGTACATCTTATAGAGTTACTACCTACTCCTTTTCTACATACTGAGCAGGGCCATCTTCCTGAAGGGGTTTGTGTTTTATCTACCTTCCTACTTATTAGGATTTTGGTTTTAGCTAGGGTGACTCTAAGGCCCTTCAATTCTAGACCTTGCTTCCACACCTGAAACTTCTCCTCTAGTTCTGACAGTGACTCCGCAATTAGGGCAAGGTCATCAGCATAGAGGAGCTCCCAGGGGCAACCTGTCTTGAACTCCTCTGTGATTGCCTGGAGGACTATGGTAAATAAGAGGGGGCTGAGGACGGAACCTTGGTGGACCCCTACCTCTACCCGGAATTCATTGCTGTACTCATTTCCAACCCTCACCTTACTGGCAGCATCTCTGTACATGGCTCGCACAGCTCTCACTAACCATTCTTCTATCCCAAGTTTCCTCATTGACCACCAGATAAGGGATCGGGGGACCCTGTCAAAGGCTTTCTCCATGTCAACGAAAGCCAGGTACAGAGGTTTATCCTTAGCTAGGTATTTCTCCTGCAACTGTCTCACTAGAAATAAGGCATCAGTAGTGCTTTTACCTGGCACGAACCCAAACTGCATCTTATCTAAATTGATTCGCTCCTTAATTAGTTGGGCTATGACCCTCTCTGTAACTTTCATAACCTGATCTAACAGCTTGATGCCTCTGTAATTATTTGTATCTAAAGCGTCCCCTTTACCTTTGTAGCAGTTGACTATGGTGCTGCTACACCAGTCATTGGGTATGACTCCTTCGTGTATCACCTGGTTCGTAATACGGGTGACTAGGCTATAGCCAACACTGCCAGATATTTTGAGCATCTCTGCAGTGATTCCTGATGGGCCGGGGGCTTTCCCGGTCTTCATACTCTTAATTGCTTATATATATATATATATATATATATATATATTCTTTTATTTCTTTATTCTTTCACTTGTTTCAGTATTTTGACTATGGCCATGCTGGAGCACCACATTAGGAAAATGGTGTGTATGGGATGACACCAGTTGTTTCAAGGTTAAGAAGAGTCTAGCAGTAATATTCAAATTAAAAGAGTAACCACATGACTAAGCCCGGACACACATATATACATACATTCATACATACATGTATATATCGTTTGTAGAAAACATAAATCTGAAAGAAGAAGCATACTCTAAGATGTACAGCAGTATATATTAATATATATATATTATGTAGTCATGTAGTATATCCTTGGTTTATGGCTGGTTAGAAAGTTACCAGTAGTTTTATATCTACTAATATAGAATATTCACCAGACCTGCTGGCTGGAGACACATAAATAAGCTCTGTACAAATGGAGATAAAAATAAAGTATCGTGGTGAAAAAACACTGAAACAATAAAAACAAAAAGGGGAGGAGCAGAGTTACCTCTCTTAAAATGATTCCAGCTTTGTCTGAAATGGTTCAGTATGTGCATGTTTTTTTCAAACTCCATACAAGCAAAGTTAAGAAACTGCATTGCTGCTTAAGCAATGTTCCTGAGTAAAACTTTTAAATAATACTTATAGTTAATTTTAAAAAAAAAACAATGAGTGTGTATGTGTTGAAGCAATGTTCCAAAGTAATTTTTTTTAGTTTTTAAATATAAATGAGTTAAACCAATGAGTTAAACCATTGAAAATTATTAAGTACTTAGTCTTTACTAAATAAATGAAGCATTGCTTTATTTGCACTTCATAATTCAGTGTATAGTTCCCATTTTCTTATAATAAGGAGAGGAATATTGCTGAAACTCAAATTTGAATGCTGCATGTATCGAAAGTGCTATGTTTCATAGGAATAAGATATGATTAATACACACACTGAAAAGTAAGAAAGGCCAGAAAGTATATGACAGAAAATGTTTCAATGGATGAACAGATTATTACTGTTAAATAGGAAGGTGAACAATGAATTGCAGTGATCCACAGAAATTGAGCCAGTAATGACTTTTGTGAAACGAAATGGGATGAAATATCTGAGTCATTTGCTGATGAAAGATGAAGATCACTGAGTAAGATGGATGATGGAAACAAATGTGAAGGAAGTAAAGGAAATAGAAGGCTGAAAAAGATATGGCTGAAGATGAGAGAGAAGGAAATAAGAGCTGCAGAGTTCATGAGGTCAGAATATAGAGATTATGGCAAAATGAAAAGAAATATTCATATGCCCTGCAAAGCTTACCTCTGTGTAGCAGAGAAAATGGCCTTAAAACACTTTTTGTTGCTCTTTACAGTTTTACATTTTTAAATACAATTATATTAACACACCACACTAGTGTGCTGCAGTGCACTATTTAAGAATCAGTGATACAGAGTGTATTACGTAATTTTTCTCACATATTTACTATTAGGAGCTGATTCTGGATATCTGCACACATTTATATAATGTAACAGGAGAGTATATGCATTCTGACTATATGGAAGCTGAAATATAGTTACCAGGATATTGAATTGAAATCCTCATAAATTATATATATCAATAGCAACTAGAAGAATGATGGAAGTCCTAACTGCAATATATGTACGTATCATAGCATCTCCTCCAACTGTTTCTTATAGTTTGGTGTTATAAGGACAAAGTATGTATGAAAATTAAGAGTTAGAAAGATATATGTGTTTGTATGTGCATGCATATACATACAAATTTTATTAGCAGATCAGCAGGTTGGTCAATAAATATGCAGACTGTCCAATATTCAGTGAATTTAGGGGATAATATGAATTTTACATGATGCGACAAAACATGTAAAATTAAGAAGAGTAAGTTTGAAATGGAGAGAAAGAAAGAGAGAGAGAGAGAGAGAGAGAGAGAGAGAGAGAGAGAGAGAGAAAGAAACTAAATCTATGTTTTCGAGAGTGAGCAAGAGAGGGAAAGAGAGAGAGAGAGAGAGAAATTGAGTGAGAATATGAGAGAGAAAATGTCTAAAGAAAGATATTGATTGTCCAGAGTGTTAAAGGTTATGATAAACAGAAGTTAACTGACATAAAAGTAATCACTTTCTTGTGAATAGAAAGAAATCCCATTGCCATTTTTGCTACAGCATTGATTTTATACATACATATATATATATATGTATGTACACATACACACACACACACTCACACACACACACACACACACACACAAACACACACACACACACACACACACACACACACACACAAACACACACACACACACACACACACACACACACACACACACACACACACACATACACATGTATATATTCAGTACATTTACCATGAGATCTAAGCTACCATATGCTCTTGAGTTCAAACTTGCTATAGCCATTGCATTTTACTCCTAAATAAAAATCAAATTAGTGTACATATTTAGTCTGCTCCACTGGATAATCAATGTCATTTATACTTCGTGTTTTCTTGTTTTCTTCATGTAATCCTATAATTTCATCTTTGTTATTTTTGTTCATATTGTTATGAAGGAGGAAGGGTAGCACCCATGACACTTCCCATGGACTCCAAGACTTTTGGAAAAAAGAGAGGATGTGATCATCTGTTAGAAGAATGGCCAAAATGCTTGTAGTAGAAGGAAATAAATGCACCCAAAGGTCAGATAGCAATGTAAAACTGGTTAGTGAATCAAAGAGTGATATATGTATATAAAAGTGCATTTAGTAACGTTAAAATATCCTAATTCATAAAACAATTAACTTATGCTACCAGTGAAAGTCGATACAAATTAGTGAAGAAACACATTTTCTGACAATGAATTACTCATAGATTATGAAAATTTGTAGAGAATAGTAAACAAATACTTTACATGCATGATTAAGAAGTTCACTTCCCATCCACATGGTTTTGGGTTCAATCCCACTGTATGTCACACCTTGGACAAGCGTCTTCTACTATAGTATCAGGACAAACAGCTAATTCTTTAAAGTCTTGTGTGTATATTTAGTAAACAATAATTGAAAGAAACTCATAGGCACAGGAGTGGCTGCGTGGTAAGTAGCTTGCTTACCAACCACATGGTTCTGGGTTCATTCCCACTGTGTGGCACCTTGGGCAAGTGTCTTCTACTATAGCCTCGGGCCGACCAAAGCCTTGTGAGTGGATTTGGTAGACGGAAACTGAAAGAAGCCCGTCGTATATATGTATATATATATATGTGTGTATATGTTTGTGTCTGTGTTTGTCCCCCAACATCGCTTGACAACTGATGCTGGTGTGTTTACGTCTTCGTAACTTAGCGGTTCGGCAAAAGAGATCGATAGAATAAGTACTGGGCTTCCAAAGAATAAGTGCTGGGGTCGATTTGCTCGACTAAAAGGCGGTGCTCCAGCATGGCCGCAGTCCAATGACTGAAACAAGTAAAAGAGTAAAAGAGTAAGAGTATTTATGCATGTGTGTGTGTGTATATGTGGAACACATCCATCATACAAAGGAACATATCCATCGTACAAATAGTATCTTTCATTTCTAATTTTCTGTGGAAACACGTCCAGCCATGTTGAAAAATTGGCTTCAAATTTTAAGACAAGGCCAGCAATTTTTGGGGAAAGAATAAGTTGATTACATCGGTCACAGTACTCAACAGGTACTTATTTTATTGTCCTTGAAAGGGATGAAAGGCAAAGCTGAGCTTCGCAGAATTTGAACTCAGAACGTAAAAATGGAAAAAATGCTGCTAAGCATTCTGTCCAGCGTGCTAAAGACTCTTCCAGTTCATTACCTTCAACCATGTTGAAACATCAACTAGTAAACACATTAATGTTGGTGACAGGAAGATCATGAAGCCATAGAAAGTTTCCCGTCAATGAATTTCATCTTGACTATGCAGACATGAATAGATAGGCATTAAAATTATGATGATGGTGGTGGTGGTGTTGGTGGCAGCGGCAGCGGCGGCGGTGGCAGCGGCGGTGGCAGCGGCGGTGGCAGCGGCGGCGGTGGTGGTGGCAGTGGTGGTGGTGGTTTTCAGCCCAAATCTTGCTAAAATCAATTTTGCCTTTCATCTTCCTAGGGTCAATGAACTTATAACCAGTAATATACCGAAATCAACTCCATCAACAGTAAAATTTCTGGCTATGCGTCAATGCTAGAAACCAATAATTTACAAAATATAATAATACCTATTGCCTTGGGAATAACATTTCTAATTTTGAGATTCCTTTAATCAAATTCCTTGTCTTAGCAATAAATTTTCCTGTTGTACATTCCAGTATAATTATAAAATTATGCATTATAACTCATCATTCTGTACATTATATCATGGAAGTCATTACTATCCTTAAGACATAAATACATAGATTAGATAATGAATTTAGTAAATACATAATGATTAAGTTTCTTCATTATTTCATTTCATTCCAAAAGTAGATAGACACTTAACTCACTCAAAAAGGAAATGATAATAATCAAGTTTAGCTTGTAATAATAAAATCATAATAATAATAATAAAAATGATAATGAAAATGATAATGGTGGTGGCGGTGGTGGATATCAGAAATTGAAATAGAGCATTTAATAGAAAAAATTACAACATGAAAAAACAAATAGTGCCCAAAGAACAATATTTAATAATAACATAAGCACTAGGATAGTAAAACGTACAGACAGGCATAACAAGTGCAACAAAAATTAAGTAATGAAACACAACAAAGCCAAGCCTTAGGACTGCATAAGGATGACTAAAATACACCAAACCAGAACAACACAAACGAAAATAAACAATGGAAGAAACATGTAGCAAACCTAAAAAACAGGAAACAATGAATTCAGAAACCATGATTATGATATTTTAAAAATGAGCATTATCAAGGAATTATAAAAGTGATAGAAGAACTCAGTATTGATTACTGACTGTACTACCTGAAAATTCTTTTCTACTCTAGGCACATGGCCCTAAATTTTGGAGTAGGGTCCAGTCGATTAGACTGACTCCAGTACACAACTTAATTAAGTAAAAACTTAATTTATCAACCCTGAAAGGCAAAGTCAACCTCAGCAGAATTTGAACTCAGAACGTAAAGACAGATGAAATATTGCTAAGCATTTTGTCTGGCATGCTAAAAGTTTCTGCCAGCTCGCTACTTATGTACCATCTGAAAATTAAACTTGATAATAAGACAGCAGCAACAATAAAAAATATAAGTTTGGTCATCATAGAACTAATTGCAAGAAAAGTGAATGCCAATACGACTAGACTAAATAAAATGATATATGTGGTAGCCTCTGTGACCACAAAAGAAATTGGATACTCTCTCAAACCCTTCCAAATAGGAATATCACAACCTAAACAGATGGTATCGAAAGCTAATATCCAGAAAAAAAGAAAAGAGAAGATAAAAGAAAAGATCTTTCAGTCCTTAATGAAATTAGCAAACAAACAACACTACTAAATAACAAGAAAGAATGAAAAATACTGCAGAAATATAAAATAACAAAATAAGATATATCTGAGACAAAAGAACTACTAAAGCAAGATATCCTTACCAAAGCACCAAAACACAAAGAATCCATTGGTAATCATGAATATTGTGCTCCAATAAACCAGACTTTCCAGTGGCTCTGTCTTACATTATAAATAAACAATGCTATTGTAGCAGGTTTTTGCTTCAATATGAACCAAAAATTCATATTTGTCAATTAGGAAAATTTTGTGAACATTAACCAAAACTGATGATATCAAGAAGAAATTAACTAACGATGTTCTTTAGCCAGACTACAGCTGAATTGACAATGAAAATCCCACCATATTAAATCACAAAGAACTTGCTGATATCATCTGGAAATAATCCAGTTATGGTTGCTGAGGTTAGTTAATCAAAGCTTATATAAGATCTTCCAAAACTAGGTAAACATAATGAATGATCAGCTAATAGGAATCTAGATGCAGTCAGCAGCATATCAATATTTTTTCAGCAACAAACTGTTGGTTTTGACAATAAAAACAGGAAAATATGATGAACTACCTATGATAAACATAACTGTTATGAAAAGAACTTTGTTTTCCCCATCCAATAACTGAGACTGATGTTCATCTTGTAAACAATAAATATTGTATGAAGATTTGAAACCCAACTTGATGTTTGTATATTCCTTTCCACATCATATGTATTTCCATGTCATATTCCTTTCCACATCATATGTATTTCCATGTCATATGTATTTCCATGCCATATTCATATAACTGCTGTGCTATGTTCTATATAGAAGGAAAATTGAAATAATATGCCATTGTGAGAGAATTTTCCCTTTACAGACAATGAATCACATTGAAAACTAAAGGAGTAGAATATAGAAATGTTGAAACAAATGAAATACTCAAAGGGCAATGGATGACCTTCACTTCATCACAGGGAGTTAAATTTTTCTGTAATTGGAATCTGCAAAATGTTGTAATATAAAAATAGGAAAAAACAGTGTCCTGAGAAAATTATTGGCAAGATTTTTATTATTAAGTTTCCTTAGGATTTTGCTTCAAAACCATGGATATTAGATTTGCTTATCATGTTTCTAAGACTGATAAAACACCGGTTTCCAACTTAAGCACAATACTATAAATTCTTTGAAAGGGGTAGATGGTTATACTAAGAATCAAGGCAGAGTTGACCTTGAAAGGATTTGAACACAGAACATAAAGTTAAGTAACTAAACATGGCAACATATTTTGTCTGCAACTCTATCAATTCTACCAACATATTGCCCTCTAGGGTTAATAGAACATTTTTTTGTTTTTCTGATTTAGGCACAAGGCTGGCAATTTGGATGGTATTTAGTCAACATCATTGACTCCAGTATTTGACTGGTAGTTATTTGTTTTGTTGATCCTGGATGAATGAAAAACAAAGTCTGCACAAATTTTTCTATAGCACTCTGATGATACTACCAAACCAATACCTAAGGGTTTATTAAATAATGGTTTTTGATTTAGATACAAGGCCAGCAATTTTAAGGAGAGGGTAAAGTCAATGCTGTCAATCACAGTACTTGGTTGGTGCTGTTTTATCGACTGCCATCAGATGAAAGGCAAAGTTGATCTTGGAACAAACGCTGATAAACTATTCTTTTATGCTTTTATTCTTTTACTCATTTCAGTCATTTGACTGCAGCCATGTTGGAGCACTCACTGCTTTTAGTTGAACAAATCAACCTTCAGGACTTATTCTTTGTAAACCTAGTACTTATTTTATCAGTCTCTTTTGACAAACAGTTAAGTTATGGGGATGTAAACACGCCAACACCAGTTAGGGCAGGACAAACACAGACACACACACACACACACACACACACACACACACACACACACACACACAAATTCATGCACACGCACACACACATACATATGTATATAAATGATGGGCTTCTTTCAATTTCCATCTACCGAATCCATTCACAAGGCTTTGGTCGGCCCCGAGGCTATAATAGAAGACACATGCTTAAGGTGCCATACAGTGGCAGAACTATATGGTTGGGCAGCAAGCTTCTTACCACACAAAGACTCCTGAGACTATATTATATACAACTCTTTACTCTCTTTTACTCTTTTACTTGTTTCAGTCATTTGTCTGCGGCCATGCTGGAGCACTGCCTTTAGTCAAGCAAATTGACCCCAGGACTTATTCTTTGGAAGCCTAGTACTTATACTATCAGTCTCTTTTGCCAAACTGCTAAGTTACGGGGACATAACCACACCAGCATCGGTTGTTGGCAATGTTGGGGGGACAAACACAGACACATAAACATATACACACACATACATATATACGACGGGTTTCTTTCAGTTTCCATCTACCAAATCCACTCACAAGGCTTTGGCTGGCCCGAGGCTATAGTAGAAGACACTTGCCCAATGTGTCACGCAGTGGGACTGAACCCAGAACCATGTGGTTGGTAAGCAAGCTACTTACCACACAGCCACTCCTATGCCTAAGAAAGTTTTAGCAGCTCACTGCATTTAACCAATGGTCATAAAGTTTAAGGGTACGGGTTCAGAGGGATAAGAAGTAAAGTTAACCTTGGTAAGAATTGAACTCACAATGTAAAGAATTACCGTATGGTACTTCATCTGATTCCCTAACAATGCTCTAATGATGCTGACAACCTACTGCTCTAAAATAAGCAAGGAATATATACTGGAGTGATTCAGTTGCATATACACCCCATCCTTACAAACAGTACTTTGCATCGAGACAAAAAGAAACATTTCACCATCATTATCATCATCGTCATCAGCTTGTTCATCGTCATCACCATCATCATCATCATCATCATCATCATCATCATCATCATCATCATCATCATCATCATCATCATCATCATCGTCTTCATCATCATCATCATCATATTCATCACAACCATCACTATCGCCATCACCACTCCAACCGCTAGCAACACTATCGTAATCATTCCTTATGTAAATGTAGTTTCTTGTATTGAACAAGACACAATTTCAACTCCACACTATGTCTGCTATAGCAACCAACATGATTACAGGGTATTTTCTATAAACCGATGCCACAAAGCCTGCAATGAAGACTTAACTAAAAATACAAGACATGCTTTTGCATTAATTTATCAGTCATTCTACCTTTTGCAAGAGTATTATAATTTGAACATCATTATTTCCAGCTGACTTAACTCTGTAATTAGCTAAGGAGCTATGTAAGTAATAGGAAAATGGTCATAATATACATGCATGCACATATTTCATATATATATATATATATGTGTGTGTCTGTGTGTGTGTGTGCATATATATATACATATATATATATATATATATATATATATATATATATATATATATATATATATATTTGTGTCTGTATGCATGTGTGTGCACATGTATGTATGTATGTATGTATGTTTGTATGTATGTATGTATGTATGTATGTATGTAGGTAGGTATATCAAAACCGAAGCCAAGACAAAAGAAAACTTTCTTTTGAAGATGAAATGAGAAAGTCAGTTTTATACAGAAATAAATCTGATTAGATAGGATGGACATCAAATGAGCATGTTTCTTAGCCAATAAATGCTTTTATGGTGTGGCTTATTAATGTCTGTCTGATATTTTCATTGGGTTATTCGTATTTTTTAATTATCAATTAAATTAATATCAAGTTGTTATGTTGATGTCGAGAAAATCACTTATGTATATTTCTTGAGTGCTTTCTTTATTTATGTTGGAAAACTAAAGACATCTTTATTTTACTCATCACTGTAGTTGGTATAGTTTTCAGCTTTGACCCTTCAACATTCAGAGCTCTCTGTCAAATGTATGCCTTTTTATTCACATTGGCTTAAATTAATCATGCATTATCTTGTAACTTTGAGATTTTGATTATACAAAATACACCATTTCGAGCGTGGCCGCGGATCGTTACCAATGTTGCCTTCCTGGTACGTGAAAAGACATTCGAGCGAGATCGTTGCCAGTGCCAATGGACTGGCTTCTGTGCAGGTAACACGTAATACACCATTTCAAGCATGGCCTTTGCCAGTAAGACATCCGAGTGAGATCGTTGCCAGGGCCCCTGGACTGGCCCTGTGCAGGTGGCATGTAAAATACACCATTTTGAGCGTAGCCGTTGCCAGTACCTGCCTGACTGGCCCTCGTGCCGGTGGCATGTAAAAGCACTCTCGGAACAGTTGACATTATGAAGGGCATCCAGCTGTAGAAACTCTGCCAAATCAGATTGGAGCTTGGTGTTGCCTCCTGGTCCACCAGTCCTCAGTCAAATCGTCCAACCCATGCTAGCATGGAAAGCGGACGCTAAACGACAACGATGATGATGATGATGATGAGTGTTTATTTTTAGAATGACATTGTAAAATAGGTGTGTGAGGCCAGATATGGCCTGTTTAAATGCTTAAGGGTTAAACAGTTGTTGCTGGTTTATGTTGATTACTTGAGTTTTATTCCTATTGTAGTGCTGACAACTATTAGCTGTTATTTCACTAGGGTTGGCCATGGGGTTAATAATACTTTAAGCAAGCTGAATTTAGTGTCTCAGCAAGAATAATTTTCTTTATAAATTTTCACAAGGAGACAGAAAAAATTTGCAAATGCAGGAATAAAGTGCTTATGGCTGTTTATTAAAAATAGGAATATTTTCACATTTTCTCCTTTTGTATTTCAAAGTTTCCAAACATATGAGATAACACCTCTGTAGTCGAGATACCCTAAGGGACTGCTCAAGTTGCTAGTACCTTCGGCTGATACTGAATAAGTTATTATTGTTTTGTTTGTTGATTATGGAGATGCTATTGTTGATATTTTAAGTAAAAACACTTGTATAATTCTATTGTTCCCTGTATTTTCGTATTTCAACTCTTTAGCATTCAGATTATTCTATCTAATGTAATGCTTACTTATCTTTTATATTTTATATGTTTCAATTATTAGACTGTGGCCATGCAGTGGCACCACCTTAAAGAATGTTTAGGCAAGCGAATCGACCATAGTACTTAATTTTTTAAGCCTTGTATTTATTCTATCAGAGTCTTTTTTGCTGAACCACTAAGTTACAGGGACATTGACAGACCAACACTGGTTGTCAAGTGATGGTGAGGGACAAACACAGCAAACACGGACACAAACATACTCACACACACACACACACACACACACACACACACACACACACACACACACACACACACACATCATTTAATGTACACAGTATAAAGCTAAGAGCAACAAATTGTTTCATACATTTGAGACACAAGTCTTGGCATGTTATAAAAACCTGCCTAGACTCACATTTCCAATGCATGAAACTATTAGTAGCTCATGTCTTTATACTGTGGACATTAAATGATATTTATCTCTCACTCAATGGAGTACTTTTTTTCTTGGTCTTTCCTTTATGGAACAATAAACTATGTATATATATATATATATATATATATATGTTCATTCTCTAATTCCTTATGTACTTTGTACTCTTATCTATAAACCCGGTTGGCAAAATAACATGGTTTGTCATAAACACCTGTACTTTGTGTGTGGGGGGGGGGTTGTCACTTTAGTTATGAATTAAATTAATGAATTCAACGGGATACACTGTCTGCAAGTAGTTGGGTTCAGCAAATTATCCTCCATTTTGTAATTGATATACAAATTTGGGGTAACCCCCCCCCTTTTACCCGCTCCCAATTTATTGCACTTGGTATAACACTAGTGTAGCAATAATTGGGTACCCTCCCAGCAGTATATTGGATAGATACTATCCCTTAGTGGGTTGAATCCTCAACCCCTAACTCTCTCGCATTATATATATATATATATATATATATATATATATATATATATATATATATATATATATATATATATATATATTAGGCCTTTAACCCTCCAATGTGGAGTATAGGCCACTTATAATTGAATTCCATGTCACATAATTTTTTGCTTCTGTACTTATACTCTGCCATGAATGTCCCCCTTTCTCTAGTTCCTTTTGTGTTGATCTACGCCACGAGTTCTTAGGCCTACCTCTCTTTCTATATCCATCCAGATTCCACTGTAAAGCACTTTTCGCTACATTTGGTGTGTCTTTTCTAATTGTGCTACCAATCCACTTCCACTTTTTCTTAAATATTTGCTCCCTAATTGAAACTTGGTTCAGTCTTTGCCATAGCTCCCTATTGCTTATGTGTTCAGGCCATCTAATTTTAAGTATACTACACAAGCACCTGTTGATGAATGATTGTATTTGCTTATTTGACTTAACTGTTGTTCGCCATGTCTCAGCCCCATACAATAACACCGCTTTTACGTTATATATATATATATATATATAAATTATAATACAGGGTATCAAGAGATACCACCACGCTGAAAAAATAGCAGTCAAATCCTGACTCCAAAACCACAATAAATGTCCGCAAGGCACGATTAGCGCCTTATTTATATAAATTAGTTTTGTCAGTGTATTTACTGCGCTGATATCCTGTCCGGGATCGCACGAGAAGTTGTTTAGGCGGGCTATTTAAGCTAGTTGTGTGCATAGGTGCATAGGTGCATATATATGTATGTATACGTCCGTATATGTAAGTATACTGTTTATATACATGTATTTGTATTTATGTACTTGAGTATATTTCACTGATGAAGGCAGAGCATTTATGCAAAGCCAGAAATCCAGGATTTGAAATTATCTTATTATTTTTGCTGGTTTATTTGGTCTTCGTCTTCGCTAATCGTGCCTTGCGGACATTTATTGTGGTTTTGGAGTCAGGATTTGACTGCTATTTTTTCAGCGTGGTGGTATCTCTTGATACCCTGTATTATAATTTTAAATAATTATTACCTTTGATGGTTTTTATTCCCATGCTGACCACTTGATAAGATCAATATTTTAAATACCGATCTTATCCTTATTTATATAAACATATATATATATATATATATATATATATATATATATATATATATATATATATATATATATATATATATATATTTAGAGTCTTTCAGTTTTCAAACAGCCAAATCTACTCACAAGGTTTTGGTTTACCTGAGGCTATAGTAAAAGACACTTGCCTAAGGTTTCACTCAGTGGAACTGAACCAAGAACCATGTGGTTGCAAATCAAACTTCTCACACAGCCATACATACACCTATTTTTTCACATTGTTTTGAATATGTCTCACGTTATCTTGCAGCCTGTGATTTCAATGATGTGATTATTTAATCTTGGACTGATATTGTAGGGTAGGTTTGACAAGATGCATCTAGTCAATTTGAATATGAAACAGGCAGAACATTTGGGTTGGATATGACCAATTTAAATATTAAAGATTAACGTATTGTTAGATGAATTTGTTTAATGATTCTACCCTTACTATTCCAGCTCAATACATTTTATTGTTTTTGATGTAACAGCTGCTCTTCATTATGTTATTACTGTTTCTGTTGTTGATAATGTTATTTCTAATGATATTTTATTGAGTGACTGAACATTTTAAACTAAAGTTTATCCTGGTTTGCATTCATTGAAGGAACTGAGAGGATAAGGCTTTCTATGAATGGAAGACCAGTTTGTCATATGATTAAACCCTCCTCCCATTCATGTTGCTGTTACTAGTGCTGATCTTTAGTTGTTTGGACTGAAACAATGTGAAGTTAAGTGCCTTGCTCAAGGAGACAATGTGCCACCTGTTCTGGGAATCAGACTCACAACTGGACATTTATTATGAGCCCGGCACTTAAATCACTATGTCATAAACCATCCCTCACTATTTTCATTGAACAAACTGAAGGAAATGAAGAAGAACAAGAACAAGAACAAGAAGAAAGAGGAGGAGGAGGAGGCGACGATGATGATGATGATGGTGGTGGTGGTGGTGGTGGTGGTGGTGGTGGTGGTGGTGGTGATGATGGCGATGTTGAGCCCAACACTTAAATCACTATGTAACAAACCATGCCCCTCTATTTGTATTGAAGGAACTGGAGGAGGAGGAGGAGGAGGAGGAGGAGGAGGCGGAAACGACAATGATCATGAAAAGGCTGGTGATGATGATAGAAATGTCGACCATGATGATGATAACAACAATGGTAATCATGAGGATAGTGAAAGATGTGTGGTTTTCGTGTTAATATGATAATTATTCATGTTAATGTCGTGTTAATTTTCCATGTACATGGTGCAATAGTTGTCCAACTTAATGCTGCATTAATTGTTAATGTTATTAATTTTTAATTTTGATAGATTTATTTTTTGTGTGTGTGTGTTTTATGTTAATTTCATACTAATGTCGCAACAGTTTTTCAGGTTAATGGTGTGATTGCTCTTTACCAATGAACAAATAAGTCATAAAATTGCTGCTAAAACTTCTTGTAACTAGGAATAACAAAACCGAAATATATTTATCATAATATAATGAATGACTAACAAAAATTACCTCCAACTGTTGTTGCATTGCAGGTGATTTGGAAAGCTGCACATGTTTGGATGATTACCTTACTTTAATACCTGTTAGATTCTTTTGTCTTCTATCGGTTATCTTTAACTCATTTCAGTCATTAAACTGCGGCCATGCTGGGGCACCACCTTAAAGAATTTTAGTTGAGTGAATCAAGCCGAGCACTCATTTTTGTTTTGTTTGTTTGATGCGTATTCTATCAGTTTCTTTTTGCTGAACCATTAAATTATGAGGATATAAACACACCAACACCAGTTGTCAAGCAGTTGTGGGGGACAAATGCAAGATGCAAACACACACACACATATCTATGTATGTATATATATATATATATATATATGACAGGCTTCTTTCAGTTTCTATCAACCAAATCATCTCACAAGCTTTGGTCAACTTAGGTTTATAGTAGAAGGCACTTGCCCAAGGTGCCATGCAGTAGGACTAAACTCAAACCCATGTAGTTAAGCAGAGACCATACTAAATTGTATGATATGATCTCTTGTCTGGTTAAAGCCTGTTAAATACTAATAATATAGAACAGCTGAATCAATTAAGTATAACTCTATATTTCAGAAGTGGCAGCATGTGGCTTAATGGTTAGGATGTTGGACACATGATCATAAGTTTGTGGTTTTGATTCCTGGACAAGGTTATGCATTGTGTTCTTTTTGTATTGCTGCAGTCCACTCAGCTGGCAAAAATGAGTAATTCTGCAATGGACCAATGTCCTGTCCAGGTGGGGAATATATATGCTATGGAAATTAGGAAACCAGTCCTATGAGTCTATATGACTTGGGAAGGAACTTTATTTTACTTCACTTTACTACATTTCAGAAGATTTGATGATGAGTCCAGGTTGAAATATATAAATAAATTTTAAGCTTCTAGAAATATTCATACTCCATTATTTAAAGCAAATATTTAGTTCAACATAGCCATTTCCATGTTTTTATTTATTTTTACACTAATGTTTCATTGTTGGATTACTGAGAACATTCTAGTTAAAATAAATATATTTATAGTTGAGTGTCCATCCTTCTGTTAACTACTCAATAATAATTTAGAGAAACTATAGAGACAAAATATTGAGAAGAAGGCAAAACTCTTTTTCAAAGGTTATACAATATTCTAAGAAATGCATTAGAACTCATTCAAATATACAGATTCTTATTAATTGACTTTTGCCAACACATGTGTCCACTAGTTTTGCCAGATACTATTCTTTTTATTAACAGGCAAGCAAAGTTGTATACTATGTACATAACTACAAAATAATATCTACAGTTGTAGTAGGATTTGAAATCATAATCATGAGCCTCTACCAAACCACTGTGCTACAGATTCATCCTCTAAGCAAAGATTAAATGAGAAAGGATTTCAGAAGCAAATGTATATAACAGGGGGGAAAAAAAGAGATAAATATTTTGTTTTCTTTTATCTTTTGTTTTATATTTATTTGAAGAAAATGTAATTTGATTTCACCATTGAATAAATATCAACAATAAATGGCAATAAGGGCTCTTTTGATGTCTCTCATTTCATAAGGTTAACGAAATGAAATTGCCTACAACTACAAAGCTACAAACCTTATGATAATTAAATTAAATTACTAAATATAACCCTGCATATCTCCTCCTGGCTAACATTTCATATTATCATAAATATTTATTATCATTATTCTTAATTCTAATCATTTATTATCATCATCATCATTATCATTATCGGAGTGGCTGTGTCGTAAGTAGCTTGCTTACCAACCACATGGTTCAGGGTTCAGTCCCACTGCGTGGCATCTTGAGCAAGTGTCCTCTACTATAGCCTCGGGCTGACCAAAGCCTTGTGAGTGGATTTGGCAGCTGGAAACTGAAAGAAGCGTGTTGTATATATGTATATATATATATATATATATATATATATATATATATATATATGTATGTATGTATGTGTATATGTTTGTGTGTCTGTGTTTGTCCCCCCCCCCCCAACTTCACTTGACAACCGATGCTGGTGGGTTTACGTTCCCGTAACTTAGCGGTTCAGCAAAAAGAGACCGATAGAATAAGTACTAGGCTTACAAAGAATAAGTCCTGGGGTTGATTTGCTAGACAAAAGGCGGTACCCCAGCATGGCCGCAGTCAAATGACTGAAACAAGTAAAAGAGTATTATTATTAGTATTGTTATTATTATGGCAGATAGTTGGTTGGCAGAGTCATTTCAATATCAGACAAAAAGCCTTGATGTATTTAGTTGCATGTATTTAGCTCTGAGGTTGTATCTAATGTACCTGACTGGCTCTTTCATACTTCATATAGTTAGTAAAATAAAGTACCTCTTAAGTACTGATGTTGAATTAATTGATTAATCTCCTGTCTCCCTAAATTTCTAGCCTTGTGCCTTATATTTGATTCCCTTCTCTGGTTTTATTATTATTATCTTCTCTTTATCACAAGTTTTGTTGGAGCTCCTGGAGTCTTATATGCATAGCGGGCTTACTACCTGCAACCTACAGTGCTGTGCAATTCATTCTTTTCAGCTATCTAATACTTTTCTGATTATTCTGGCTGTGTCAAAGAGGCAAACTTTTTGTAACAGTTCTACTGGGCACTGCACTACTATTATCATTATTATTATTATTATTATTATTATTATTATTATTATTATCATTGTCTTTCAATTTTGTTTCCATTTCTTGTCGAGAGTCTTCCCAACACTTAGGGCAAAGAAACTCACTGTATACATTGGTAGGCCATCAAAATAAGCACGAGATTGTTCATTTGCGAAGTCGTGTGATAGAAAAAAAAGGTGAAAGACAGAGGAATGAAGGAAAAAAAAAAAGAAGAAATGAAAAGAAAAAAACAGAGAAAATAAAGGGGGGAAAAAAAAAGAAAATTCACAGCACCAATATTCTTTTCAATACATGTAATGTACCACTTAAGACAAACTTTTTGGTACTTCCAGCATAGATGGTAAGCTAGGGATCATCCTCAAATGATTTTCAGTTTCCCTTTTTTAATCATCTCATGTATTCCTACAATCATTTGTAGTGTAACCATCTTGAGATGCCACATTTTTTTTTTATTTCAATCAGCAAATCCTTATATTTTTCTGAGCTTATCAAATACTTTTGCCAAGATACTATGATTACAAGGTATACTCATGTCAATCAATGAACAGATTTTATTGTTTTGGTCTTTTGCAACAATAACTGGTTTATTAGCTTTGATGGCTCAGTCTGTATGTACTGGAAAGTCGCAAAGAATCATTACATTTTCTCCCTCTGTTACAGCCTCAGGGTGGTGCTTGTACCATTTGTCAGCAGTCTTGATTTTATAATGCTAGCATATTATCCAGTGTAGATATTAGTCAACTCTGTCGTGTCTTGATTTATACTCTACTGGTGCTAAAACCTTACACCCAGAGATTAGGCAGTCCACTGTTTCAATCTCATTAATTATTATTATTATTGTTGTTGTTGTTGTTGTTGTTATTATTATTCCTTCGTAACACAGTGTTTAGTCACCTGTCAAGTCACAACAAGGACCTCAGACAGATAATACTTTCCTTAAGATGTGTACTGTGCCCAATAAGGCTGCTTTTTGCAAGACATCAATCTTGCATGGGATTTCCAGTTGCCTTAAGAAGTTTTGAAGTTTCAATGGGATTGAGCCCAGGACTCCGATCACCACTGGTATCACTTTTACATTACCCTCTCACATTCCATACAGTCTTACCATTTCCACTTTCAATTCAGAGTACTTGATGATTTTTTTTCAACCTCTTTGCTCACAACATTCATGTCATTTGGAATGGCTACATCAATGACCTGACTATTGTTGTTGTTGTTGTTGTTGTTGTTGTTGTTATTAAGGCGGTGTACTGGAAGACCTGTTAGATGACTGGGCAAAATACTTAGTGACGTTTTGCCTGTCTTCACAATCTGAGTTCAAATTCTGCCAAGGTTGACTTTGCCTTTCATCCTTTTCAGTTTGATAAAATTAGCACCAGCTGAGTACTGGGGGTTGATGTAATTGACTTACCCGGTCCCCAAAAATTTCAGGCTTTGTGCTTTTAGTAGAAAGGATTATTATTATCGTTGGTGTTATTATTACATCTGCTTTAGGAAAACTTTCCCATCATTTATGGGAGGAACACAGTGTCAGTTTGAAAACTAAAATAAGTGTATACGAATCTTGTATTTTCAGCACACATTTGTACAACACAGAAGCATGGATGCTCTTCTAAAGATATATAAAAAAAACTTGAAACATTTCATATGTGCTGTCCACACAACATCTGCAATATAAAATGGCAAAATAACAAATGTCAAAAGGTTAGGAAAATGTGTTGTCTCCGGTATCAAAAAACATGCTGTTGAGAATTCAATGTAGATGGTTTGGACATGTTGCTTGAAAGCAAGGTTATCACATTCCCAAAATTCTTTCCCTTGGCTAACAAGTGCAGGGATTCTGCAGTATAGGAAAACTCCTTCTTAGGTATCAATCACTAAAATCCCTACAGCTTAATTTATCATCTCAGGAAAGTTATTACCTAGAAAGATCTGAGCAGTGTAAAATGTGTCATGATGCATCTACACAATTTACGTTGAAGAAATAGAAAAATAAAAGAATTATACCCTGCAATCAATAGACACATTTGTCCAATCATAGGGAAAATCAGAATCATCATTGTCCCCATAGTGACTTGCAAAATCTATACCTGGATTCGGATTACATTCATGCATCCATCGTAAATAGATACAACTTCTTTATATTTTAATTCTTTCATTCTTTTTTCTTTTTAATCCTTTCTTTCAAACGTTCATATGTCAAAATTGATGAGAGTAACCATCATTATCATTGCTATTGACTTTTGTAGCCATTAACAAAAAGCACCCTCCTCCTCTGCTTCATCATCATCATCAGCAGCAGTAACATCATCATTATTATTATTATTTTATTATTTATAATGTGGTGAGGTGACAGAATGCTAAGCAACATTTTGTTCATCTTTACATTTTGAGTTCAAATTCTGTTGAGGTTGACTTTGCCTTTTATCATTTAAGGGTCCATAAAATAAGTACCAGTTAAGCACTAGTGATAATGCAATCAGTTTACCTCTCCCTGAACTTGCTGGCCTTGTGCCAAAATTTGAAACCATTACTATTATTATTATAATCAACATCTGAGTATGCTCTCCTTTATATGCAAGTAATACAAAACAAAACACAGAAACACAGAAACACCTATCTACTTCCCCTGGTTCAGAGCTCATGAAATCAAAAACCCCTTCAGCGGGTGAAAGCCTGATGAAATCATTCCAATTTCTTTTTGGGAAGAAGATGAGGAAAAATCAGGTACAAACAAACAGGTGTCAAATTGAAGGCAATGAGATACGATAGAAGGACAGAAAATCCCCAACAAAACCACTTGCCAAAAATAGGAATAACATCATCATCATAACAACAAACCCAGCCCTTACAAACATTCACAACCACAAATTCACAAAAAATGACATATACAGAAAAAAAAAAATTCAAACATGACTGACAGTCATGCACCCACACAGATATCTCCTTTATCAACTGAATTATTGTTCAGAAGAGTAACATTGATTCGATTGAAGAGGTAGCCAGCAGCAAAAATATTCTGATGAATGAGGAAGGTTTCCCTGAATTCCTACTAAAAACATTCTCAGTCAGATTGCTTATGCAGACTGGTTCTGAGACTTATTTTGTCCTAAAAGCAAAATACCCTCAAGACATTAGTGAGTTTAGTGAATGCCCCAATCAAAATATCCAAGAAAACTCTTTTCTATTTCCTCCTCAACCCAAGTGAAGGCCGGATCAACAGGCACCCTCAGGAACTAAAGTAAAAAATCTCTTTGTTTCTTTTCTCTGATGTAAATGGCTTAGAGTAAATTGTGTAGATATTCAGACCTGGTTTTGATCTGGAAGCAATGTTACTTGCTGAACGACCTCAGAACACTAGATGTAGATATCACAGCCATAAGTGAGACAATGATTTCTGGAGCACGCACCCTGACACCCATTTTTTGTCTCCTGATCTTTTGGGATTGATTTTTGGAGTGGCAATGCTGTTCTCGAAATCCTGGAACCATGAGGAGGTAAGTTGGTGATCCTGGATGTCAATGGCAGAGAAGATGATGCATTCAGACATGTAGCCATCTATGCCCCGACTAGGACAGGTTAGTCTCTGATTTCTTCAGGCATTGAGAAATTTTCTGAAGAACTTCACATTTTTTTTACTATTAGTGGGGGACTGGAGTTGTATTTGAGATGAATGATGAGATTGTGTGGAACAAACACATTTGAGGAGGAACTGCAAAAGCCCTGAGCACTCACTTGGACATTTCCAACAGTCTGACAATTACAAATTATATTTCCCATAGTATGGATATGAAGCAACTACTTCAGCCAATTCTGATCATATTTAGATAAAGTTTGCATTAGTTCAGCAGACAGGGAAAACATTGGATGTCTACAATTTAAACTGGTTACCTATACAGATCAGAGACCTAATCTCAGTGCTTGCAACAGAGTAAGTCCTATTAAAGATATACAAGGGTTAAGATATATTACAATGCATCTGTCATTAACTCTTTAAATCCAACCTATCTCAGTCTATTTTTTTTAATTAGTTGGTCTTTGGTACATGATTAGTGTTAATATAATAGGGCATATATAGTTTTTTTTTTTCATATTTCATGTTTGAAAGCTGCCTGGTACAGTTAGTTTTATCAATGCTTAAATATTTGCAGCTAGAAGATCAACAAATTTGTAATCTAAGCTGTTGATTATAATTACACAACATTACATGTGACAGGTTGCTTACTTTAAACTTTATGGCAAAATAATATCTATGAATATCCATTGGGATGTATGATATTGCTTACTTCATGTGCCACATTTCTATTTTATCTTATTTTATAATTTCAGACAAATAAAACTACCCAGCATTGCAAAATCACATCTGGAACGTAGTATTGGTTTGTTATATTACATTATATCATGCTATATTCAAAAGTTCTCTTATATGAATAAACAAATTAGCAATATCTCTTTCCTCATAAGTTCAAGAACAAGTATCACAGATAAACTTAAAGTAGAACTTGCTTCAGGTACACACTCAAGCATTCTGTGATATGAAGTCAAATATCTGTGTCTGACCAGCTCTAGATTGTAGTTTTCAAAATCATAATCTTAACTTATAAATAGAATCCTTTACAATAAACGCAAAAAACTAAGCTGAAGTTGCTGAGCAAAGATTATAACTCAAGCACTATGTTTAAGAATAGCAAAAAATATTAAGTTCTGAAGAAGGCCACAAACTTTATGGGAGGAGACATTTCATTATGTTACTCCCAGAATTTGACTGGTATTTATTTGATTCACCCTTGCACAGATGGAAGGCAAAGGTATTTAAGTAGAATTTGAACTCAAGATGTACTGAGATCTAGCTGAAAGGATACGAATCTCAGAAGTCAGAAGATGCTCAGATAAGCAGTTTTGTCTTCTCAACCTCGTTCATCTACTCTTCTATCTCTGCACAGATCATAAACATCTTATTAGTTCATTTCATTATTCTGTCTATTTCATTACCATGTAAACATGTAAATATAGTTTCAATAGTTTCATCTTCCTTGTAGTTGCCTTAAGATAACCTTAATTCACGCATATCCTTAACTGCCACATATTCATTTATTCAAGTTTATCACACAGTCACTTATTTCTCTAATTTTGTCATAAATTGGCTGACCGAAAACTCTAAGATTCTTCAATTCTATTTTACTATCATCGACATTTGCTGTTTCATTAAATTATGCTACCCAATTCCCAAAAGAATATTTTTCTCCCTTGTGTTCTGACCGCCCTAACTCTGGCACCCCCTCTCTCTCTCGGCCTCATTCTGTCTCTCTCTCTCTTGGCCTCACTCTGTCTGTCTGTCTGTCTCTCTCTCTCTCTTCTGATTACCACTTGCTTCACCAAGACTTCCTCCACCACCACCCTATATAAACTAACACACACACTCGGATTCCCCTACTCGATTTTTAATACCTCTGCCGAAAGAATTCGTATCCAGAAGATGCTCTTGTCTAAATTTGCTAGTTCACGGTACACCCGCCCTCTACCTGTACCGGAAGTTCCTATCCTCTGTCATCCTTTGGTTGTCTCCTGTGAAAACTTCTAAAGGCTTTACACCATTCCCACCCCTACTTAGGGCTTATCTCCTATGTAAGGTAGTGATCATATAGTGCATAAATATGATGGTGTTGTGTATGTCAGTTGAATTGAAGGCTATTGTTTGTTTATGAATTCTGCCAAATGCGAGCTTTCTTTTCAGGTACATGACACTGCTGTCCTCCGTCCCAGGGTCTCGCGGGCCCACACCTCCCACACCTTCAGGGTTGGGACACTGAACGTCGGCACACTGAAAGGTAGGTCTGGTGAGATTGTTGAGATGCTTGAATGGAGATGTGTCGATTTGTGCTGCCTCCAAGAAGTAAGGTGGAGAGGAGGTTTTGCTATGTTCCTCACAGACAAAGAACACCAGTACAAGATTTTCTGGGCAGGGAACACTGACGGGGTTGGGGGCGTGAGTATACTTCTTGCAGAGAAATGAGTTGATAAGGTAATCGAGGTAGACAGAGTATGCAACAGAATTCTTAAGATTAGATTAGTGCTTCATCATGGGTTAGCAACCATTATCTCGGCCTATGCCCCTCAGCTGGGGCTACCTGATGGACAGAAAGACCGATTTTATGACACCCTCTTGCAGACCACCTCGTTGATAAATGACAGGGACCTTCTCTTTGTGGCTGGTGTCTTCAATGAACATGTCGGACAACACACAGGGGGCTTCCATGGCGTACATAGAGGCTATGGTTTTGGTTCCTGCTATGAGGAGGGAACCAGGCTGCTGGAGTTTTGCAATGCAAATAATCTTATGGTTTGCAATACTAACTTCAAGAAACCTGCCAGTCACCAAGTTACCTAGTCACCTACCGTTCTGGCAGACACACTAGCCAAATTGGCTACATCCTCACCAGAAAAAGGGCAAGATGGCTGCTTATAAATGCCAAAACCTTCCCAGGCGAAAAATGTACCTCACAATATAGATTAATAGTTAGCAACTTCAGGATCAGGGCTAAATGGATGCTCAGAAGACAACAAGCATGGAGGAGGAGGATCTGGAAGCTTAAAGATCCTGCGAATGGACAGAGATCTAGAGATGTATTACTCGAAGCCTTTGACGAAATAGAAGGGGATATAGCTTCACATGATGTGGAAGACAACTGGAGGTTTCTACGAGACAACCTGTTGAGGGCCACTGATCAGATCTGTGGATGGTATAACATCCCCTCTCAACCCAAAATAATGTGGTGGTGGAACGATTTTGTTTACAGGACAATTAGAGAAAAGAAACAGGCTTAGAATGACTGGAAGAACGGTGGTAGCAGGGAATTGTATCAGACGGCCCGAAGGGAAGCTAGGAGACAGGTTTATTGAGACGGAGGGGATGCAGATAAGAAAAAATTTGCCAGTGTTCTGCACCGTAAGGACCAAAGACTTGAGGTATTTTGTGTTACAAGACAGTGTGTGAGAGAGAATCATGATGTTGTAGGAGAGAAATGTGTGCACATGGATGATGGTTCACTTGCACTAAACGAGACTGCAAAGAAAGAGGTTTGGAGACGCCACTATGAAAGGTTTCTCAATAAAGAGAATGAATGGGAGAAATCGAGTCTGCTGAATATCGACCCAACAGATGGACCAGTTATCCAAGTTGACAGTACCTTGGCAGATAAAGCAATTAAGAGTATGAAGACAGGGAAAGCCTCCGGCCCATCAGGAATCACTGCAGAGATGCTCAAAATATCTGGCGATGTTGGCTATAGCCTAGTCACCCTTATAGTTAATCAGGTGATACACGAAGGAGTCATGCCCAATGGCTGGTATAGCAGCACCATAGTCAACTGCTATAAAGGTAAAAGTGACACTTTAGATACAAATAATTACAGAGGTATCAAGTTGTTGGAACAGGTAACGACAGTCACAGAGAGGGTCATAGCCCAACTAAATAGGGAGAAAGTCAGTTTAGATGAGATGCAGTTTGGGTTCATGCTAGGGAAAAGCACCACTGATGCTATATTTCTGGTAAGACAGCTGCAGGAGAAATACATAACCGAAGATAAACCTCTGTGCCTGGCTTTTGTTAACATGGAGAAAGGCTTTAACAGGGTCCCCCGATCCCTTATCTGGTGGTCAATGAGGAAACTAGGGATAGATGAATGGTTAGTGAGAGCTGTGCAAGCCATGTATAGAGATGCTGTCAGTAAGGTGGGGGTGGGTGCACTGAAAGTGTAGCTGCTAGAATAAGAATAGCTTGGGCAAAGTTCAGAGAGCTCTTACCTCTGCTGGTGACAAAGGGCCTGTCGCTCACAGTAAAAGGCAGACTGTATGACGCATGTATACGAACAGCCATGCTACATGCAAATGAAACATGGGCCGTGACTGCTGAGGACATGTGTAAGCTTGCAAAGAATGAAGCCAGTATGCTCCACTGGATGAGTAATATCAGTGTCCATACTTGACAGAGTGTAAGTACCTTGAGAGAAAAGTTGGACCTAAGAAGCATCAGATGTGGTGTGCAAGAGAGACAACTGCGCTTGTATGGTCATATGGTGAGAATGGATGAGGATAGCTGTGTATAAAAGTGCCACATCCTAGCAGTTGAGGGAACCTGTGGAAGAGGTAGACCCAGGAAGACCTGGGATGAGGTGATGAAGCATGACCTTCAAACATTAGGCCTCACCAAGGCAATGACTAGTGACAGACTTTTGGAAACATGCTGTGCATGAGAAGACCCAGCAAGCCAAGTGAGACCATAACCCGTGGCCTATGCCAGGGGTGTAACCAGCCCACTTGTGAATACCTTTCCTTCATTGGACACTAAACTCTACTTGCAAAGACCTGTTGAGGCAAGTGAAATCGAAATCAAATTCGACGATTGGCATCCGTGCTAGTGGAGCGCTAAGAGCACCATCCGAGCATGATCGCTGCCAGAGCAGCTGACTGGCTTCCATGCCAGTGGCATGTAAAAAGCACCATTCGTGTGTGATCTTTACCAGTGTTGCCTTACTGGCACTTGTGCCGGTGGCACATTTAAAAGCATTTGAGTGAGGTCATTGCCAGTGCCGCTGGACTGGCTCCTGTGCAGGTAGCATATAACAAACACCATTCAAGCTTGGCCGTTGCCAGTATTGCCTGACTGGCTTTCATGCCGGTGGCACGTAAAAGCACCCATTACACTCTCGGAGTGGTTGACGTTAGGAAGGGCATCCAGCTGTAGAAATTCTGCCAGAGCAGATTGGAGCCTGGCGCAGCCATCTGGTTCGCCAGTCCTCAGTCAAATCATCCAACCCATGCCAGCATGGAAAGCGGCCGTTAAATGATGATGATGATGATGATGATGATCCTAATTATTCTGCCAATTCACTACCCTCAAATGAAAACGAAAAATGTTTTAAAAAACCCACTGAATGATTTTCATTATAGTTTCATAATTCACAGTTGCTATGAATGATATGGGATTATAAATAATTTCTATCATGAACTTAGCTCACTAGTAATATATAAGATTGCATTGTAACTAAATTAGGTTATTCAGTTGTCAAATCATTTGATTAGATAAAGTACTGTCAGATAATAATATGTAGCTTTCAATTAGCATCTTTATCAAGATGAAGACAAATTGAAAAATAAAGAGATGCGATAGATAAGGTAGAAGGGACAGAGGATGAAAAAGGAGAGAGAGAGAGAGAAATAAACGATAATACTGAGAAGTACATTTATATCCAGATTACAGAGAAAGGCAAAAATCTTTTACAAGCAATACAAGAGAAATAATCTTATGTGATACAATTAATTTCCTTCCTGGGAGAACTTTTAAAACCTACAGATTTTGTTCTTTTGCAGCAGATTAAGAAACATTAAAAAAAAGTTGTTTCACAGTAAATTGTTAATTATTAATTACCAAATTTCTATATGCAATTAACTTTGTAATATGTGGTAGATTCATAATATATAATTTATCCTTTATTCTATTTATTTGGCAGCAAATTCAAACTAATGGGTATTTATTTGTATAGCAATTAACACACAAGTGACAACTTTATCCTTGGCAATTTCTAAATGATGTTTATCAGAAAAGGTTATGATCTCCATAAGAAAATCTTATGATTAGTTACTGAACATTTTATGATTGTTTCTCTTTAACAATTTGAAAATGCTTTATTTTTATAGAACATCTCTTACTTTTGTTTTATATATAATCAGTTACAGTATACTGAAGACTCTCCTACACATAACCAATGCACATCTGAAATTATCAAAGCCAAACTCAGAAATACTAGGCTCTCTTACGTTTTGAGTGATCTCATATAGTTTTGATACTATTAAAACTAGAATTCAAGAAACAAGGCTTTCTCTTCAGAGCTAGAATAGAATTCAGTTCTTAATAGGGATGCTGCTACAAATCATTAAAAGGATATGCAGAAGACTTAGTGGACAAGGTAGTAGAAAACAAACCAACAGTTTAACATTTTGTCACTTGTATTTGGTGAGGCATTATGAGAGTAACCTCGGTGTTTAACTCTAAAAGTTGATTCCAGCAAATGGGTATTACCTTTTAGGGAGGTAAGTTACTGTAAGCTGTATAGCTTGCTATAAAAAATGTATGTAATAGTAAAACTATATATTTTTCCTTATAGTACTAAACTTAATTTTTCCTTATAGTACTAAACTTAATTTTTCCCAAAGTTAAAACTACCCTTTATAACCTTACCTATAATTCAAAACTTTCATTTGCTTTGTGGGTTTACTAATTACACTTGGATTCAATCCCTAAGATTTGTTGCTGCAGTTGTTCAAGTCATATTTGTACTTGTCTGTCTTTGTACTTTAATACAAGAACATTTGGCTTTGTACTTGTATCAAAGCCAAATGCAAAAAAAAAAACAATAAATAAATAAATAAATAAATAAGTATGAAATAAAGAATATTATTTGGCTGATTTCTAAAGTAACAGCTACAATGACTGGTTGGCTCATAGATACACATTTTCTGCTGTCTGCTTCTTTTTCTACAAGTCTTCTGCTCATGGGAACTTGTGAGCTTCATACACCTTCATACCAGATGATCTAATGTACCCCACCCCCACCATTTTGGTCCTCTGCACCCACCTTTTTGTCCTTACTGTGTCTCATACTCTATACATATCGCTAAACATGTTTCTCAATTATTTCATCCCAGAACGACTTCTCTCAAAATTTTGTTCATGCTCGTCTTTTATGAAAAGGCATAAACATATAGATAACAAACCACTTCTTTTATAAGGGCCGACAAAGGTCATAGATAGTAGTAGCTCTGCTTACTAAATAAGTCTTTCTTCTATAAGCACAAGTCCTGAAATTTGTGTTAACCTCAGTGCTCAACTGGTACTTATTTTCTCAACCTGAAAGGATGAAAGGCAAAGTTGTCTTCAGTGGAATTTGAACTCAGAACGTGAAGACAGACAAAATGTCACTAAGCATTTTGACTGGTATACCAACAATTCTGCCATTTCACCACCTTCTTCTAACTAAATAATAAAAAGGAAAAATATCACAAAAATGTGTTTGAGATGCACACAAAAAGAATACATTAATTACATTAATTACTTGTGTCATTAATAGAATAAACACTTTTTGTATTAATTATGAATGCAATTTATCAGTCTGAATAAATGTTAGCTGAGACAATGCTGGGTTGAGTCGTTTTGGTTATTACTTAGCCCCAGGTTAGTGCTGATTGAGCAAACCAGAAGCATTTAAGCTGTTACTGTTCTGCTGATGTTTTTCAAGATACACTGCACAATTATCCAGTGTGGTATTGATTTTTTCAAGGTAGAAGGATGTGATGTAAAGGAAATTTGCCTGCTATTTTTGGTAGGTTGTCATAGTGACTTCCCTTATCCGTTCATGATGATTCAGGTCGACATGTAGTATTAAATATACAAAAGTTAATTAAAATTAAATTATCATCTTAATAACTAAACTTGCAATCCTTTAGCTAAATGAATTATTTTGGAATCCCGAGCTATTATTATAACATTTTATCAAACATTTATATTTTAACTTGGCACTGAATTGGCAGAATTGTTAGTACACTGAATAAAATACTTAATGGTATTCTTTCAGGTTTTACATTTGGAGTTCAAATTCTGCCAAAGTTGACTTTTGAGGTTGATACTGGGGTCAATATAATTGACAAATCCACATCCCTAAAATTTCAGGCCTTGTGCCTATAGTAGAAAGTACCATCTTATATATAAAATAGACCTTTGTGTGTGTATTTGCTTTTCACATGAAAATGGCTGTGCAAATTGGTTCCATACTTGAGATGTATGAATAATTTGACCTTGGATACATAATAGGGTCTTCATTTATTTTTTATTAAAAACATTTCTTCTCTTTCTAAGTCTTACTCTATCATTCTCTCTTCATTCTGTCAACCATTCTGTCTAGCATTTACTGTTGTAACGATGTCTGATACCAAAAAAGTTATTACAGCTACTTTAATTATTTACAATCTTTTGTACCAGTGTATTTGTGTACACTAACACCTAAGCAAAATATTTGAAAGGCTGAAGAGTCAAACAAAAATTCTGTACCGTTGTATTTGTGTATCAGTAAATAACCATGGGTAGATATTTTGTAAAGGACCCATTCATAGCTCAGTGTGAAATATTTTTTTCCCACGGGTTTTTTGAGTGCATTCAGTGTATCTGACTGCCAAACCTGCTGCACGCCACATTTTCTGGAAAAGAAAGTGAGGGAGGGGTCAAAAAATCATTTCATAGCAAAATATCAGCAGATCCTTTATTACAAATAGCTGTTACATGGTAGTAGGGCATGCTACAAGTAGCAGCCAAATCATTCCTTTTCTGAGGAAAGGAGCCGTTTACACATGATTTTGATTTGTTGAAAGTATACGAAATAACCTGGAAAAGAAAAACAAAAACCCACGAAACAAACTCCATTGGTGGGAAACTCTGAGGTCCTCTCTACCACTTTCTTTTCTGGGAAAACATGACTTGCGGTGGGTTTGGAGGTCAGATACACTGAATTCACTTGAAAAAGCTTGTGGAAGAAAAATTATTTCACATCAAGATACAAACGGGTCCAATACGAAATATTTACCTCACCATGCCTAGAAGGAAAATGTCAAATTACACTACAAGCAAAGAGTATTGTGAGTTTATGACCTTAGTGAAACCAGGATGTTCTGCTTGTTATTTATATTTTTAACCTTCAATTCTGTATGCAAGCCTAGGTATTATATAGTTCAAGGTTTTGCAGACAAAAAAAAAGGCTTGAAAATCATTATTTATCTAGGATACCAAACACAAATAAATTTACTGAATTTCATTATTTCTGTAATATCAAAAATTATGAAAAGAGTATGCAGGTGTGGCTGTGTCGTTAGAAGCTTGATTTACAACCACATGGTTCCAGCTTCAGTCCCATTGTGTAGCAACTTGGGCAAGTGTTTTCTATTATAGTCTCAGGCTGACCAAAGCCTTGTGTGTGGATTTGGCAGATGGAAACTGAAAGAAGCTCACTGGATATATATATGTGTGTGTGTTTATATGTGTGGGTGTCTGTATTTGTTCCCCCATCACTGATTTGACAACTGGCTTTGGTGTGTTTATGTCCCCATAACTTAGTGGTTTGGCAAAAGAAACTGATAGAATAAGTACTAGGTTTACAAAGAATAAGTCCTGGGGTCGTTTTTTGTGACTAAAAGGCAGTGCTCTAGTATGGTCGCAGTTAAATGATGGAAACAAGTAAAAGAAAGTAAAAGAAAGACATAATGGATAAAGTAGTAGAAAACAAACAAACTGCTTAATATTGAGTCACTTTTCTTTGGTGAGACATTACGAGAGTGGCCTAGGTGTTTAACTCTAAAAGTTGATTCCAACAAGTGAGTATTATCTGTAAGGGAGGCAAGGTATTGTAAGCTGTATAATAGAAATACAGTACAGAGTTTCTTTCCATAGTAAAAACCATCCACTATAACTTTGCCCATAATTCAAGAGGTGATTTAACTTTAACTTTCATTTGCTTTGTAGGTTTACTAGTTACATTTGGATTCAGTCCCTAAGATACGTTGCTGCAGTTGTTCTAGTCATGTTTGTTTTAACCCTGGTCAGACTTAATCAGTCTGTCGTTTGAACTAAAGCTTCCCAGCCATGATTATAGACTACATAATATGAATGGTGTAGTTTGATGGAGATTTAGCTGTTGTTTTAGCAGACTGAATGACTACTTACTGGTTTGCTTAAGGCTGCCGGCTGGCAGAAACGTTAGCACACCAAGCGAAATGCTTAGCGGTATTTTGCTTGTTTTTACGTTCTCAGTTCAAATTTCACCGAGGTTGACTTTGCATTTCATCCTTTCGGGGTCGATAAATTAAGTACCAGTTATGCACTGAGGTTGATGTAATTGACTTAATCCCTTTGTCTGTCCTTGTTTGTCCCCTCTATGTTTAGCCCCTGGTGGGCAATAAAGAAATATACTTACTAGCTCGCTATGAAAAGCAAAGTATCAGTTTAAGCAACATAAAAAGGAGAGGCTATTTATTAAGTCTGAAACTGAAGCAATCCATTAAAGCAGAATGAGGATATAAACCTCTTTCCAATGAAGGTGCTGGTGAGTTTCCTTGCATTGTTCTGCTTAAGTAGACCAATGACACAAAGCCATCATATAATCAACTTTGACAACATAGGAAAAGTTTTATTAGAATGAACCAAATGGCAGTTTACAAATGCTTAGCCTGCATCACTGTCCTAATAATGCAGCCAGTTAATTTATGTGTTAGATGTTTGCTTGGTTATTGTTTTCTCCCAATCAATATCATAGCCAAAATCCCAACAGCAAAGAAACTTCAATACTAATATCATTCAGTACCATTTCCCAATTCACCAGTTTACAAGAACTTCAGACAATATACTGCCAACTCATCATACTGCAAAGGAAGTTTTGTTACTAATACTTGTTTCACAAATGACAGATTTTACTTCAGTCAAATAATCAGACTATTTCCCTACAATCCCTTTGCAGTTGTCGTTTGATCTTGCTTTAGCACAAATATTGATCTGTAACTCTAGAGATACAATTCACCACGATGAATGTATGCTCTTATTAAAAGAGTTAGAAAAACCAGTCACAAGTCTCAAAATGCATTAGTTAATGTATTGAAGGAAATCAAGTATAATATAATGTTTGGTCATATATACAAATAATGTCTGATCATATATATGAATTCTTGAATAATTTGTAAATTATTGTATCTAATATTTCATTCTAACTAATTGTAGAACAATACAGAAATAATTTTGTTATGACAGCTTAGAAAATAGGTGCATAGTAATAACTGTGTTGCTTTTGATTAGGGCTATAGGATTGCTTAGGAAAGAAAGAAAATATATTTTTGCTATAGTGAAATATGAATCTTTTTATCCGAAGAAAAAAAAAAGAAATGTGATTTCCCAATGCATATTATTTATAGGACTAAACTGAATACAAATTTAGGATGCTTTCATTCACACCAAATGTCTATAGAATACTGCACAATCTTAGATTCCATTGTGGCAAGTGACTGAGAGATAAAATCTACCAGTCAAAATACTACAAGTGTAGCTTACTTTTCTAAAGGAAAGTTGTTTTCTTATTTCCTGTTTTAAAATGTTTAATTCAAAGAAGAAAAGAAGATAATTAAAGCATCCATATTTAAAATGTTTTGAAAAGTTTCATTGCTTTATCTGTAAAAATAATATAAAATTTCTTTTATTCTGTGGTTACTGAAACAATACCTGAAAACTAGATGATTATTTCAAAACGTATTTGTTATTATGAAATGATTTCTATGACAGAATAGCAAAAATTTAATTAATAAAAAATAAAAGGCTAAATACTTTAAAAAGAAAAAGAAATTAAAAAACTTAAATAAGTTTTAAATCTTCATCATATAATTTTCTTAAAATTGTGGCTTTTTTGAGTCTCAGTTTACATAATTGATACAAAATTGCTTGGTAATTCTTTTCTTTTAACATATTAATTTTAAAAATCGTTATAATAATGGAGATTTTATAAGTACCTATATGTATCCTATACTCTGCTAATTCTTTGTACTACCATCTACCACATATCACATCCTTTATAAGCAGCTCATGCCTTACACTGCCTCTGAAAAATAAACTCTCTCTGAAAAATAAAACCAAATGTAACAGAGAGAGAGAGGGGGGAGGGTTGTTTTCTGGCAAATGAGAATATTGTCTTATTCACCTGTTGTATTGCTGTCAAATAATATTTTCCTGTTGTAAGATGACATCAGAATATGTCAGCTTGGTCAACAAGGGTACTTCTAGATATTCAGTTAATCTGCTGAAAATAGCAGCTAGATTTCCCTCTAATCTCATTCTACCATTTTCAAAACTTAATATCTCTCTCTCTCTCTCTCTCTCTCTCTCTCTCCCTCTCTCTCTTTCTCTCTCTCTCTCTCTTTCTCTCTCTCTCTCTTTCTTTCTCTCTCTCTCTCTCTCTCTCTATCTCTCTCCCTTTCTCTCTCTCTCTCTGCAGACACAGATACAAAAGACACCATGGAGAAGAAAGATATGAAAAATTAAATATCCTGCAATAGAGAATAAATTTAGAGAAATTCTAACTGGTATATATGAAAGCAGGAATGAAGATTTAGTTATTTGTAGCATACATGAAAACAGGGAATTTATAGGAAAGCTCCAGCCAAACCATGAGTAACATGGTGGCGGAATGATACAGCTGATAGACATGGGTGTGTGGTTAGCAAGTTTACGTTGCAACCATATAGTTTTGGGTTCAATCAGAATCAGCAGTGATGAGAAATGGCATCATGAATGGATTTAGCAATCAGAAACTAAAAGAAGCCTGCCTCACACATATACACACACAAACATGTGCACACGCATGTCTATGTACATACATAAGTATGCGTCTGTATGTGCTTGCATCTGTGTGTGTGTGAGTGTGTGAGTGTGTGTGTCTGTGTGTCTGTGTGCATGTGTGTGTGAATGTACAAAGTACACTTGCCACTTACAATTAAATATGATGTGTACTATGTACCATGCTTTTGTGAACTGATGCAGGTGCCAATATAGTCACATGTCAACTTGAATATCCCTTTAGTCCTTCCACTTCTGGCCCTGTAGAACATCAAGGATGCAACTACTAGAAGGCTACACCAGACCTAGGTTAGTACTTTTTCAACAACAAAAGGGAAAAAGGCAAAGTGGGCCTTTGAATTTGTAGGTGTTATGATGTTCTCATGACCCTGCCAACTGACCCATGCTTTTCTTGAACTATTTTCCTTCTCACCAGACTTTTCCTCTTTCCTCTCTCTCTGACAAAGTGCCATGCTTGAAACGTTACACATCCCCTCTTTTTTCCCATTTTAAACTGATCATCAACGTCCTTGTGACTTTTGTTGTGTTTATTTTCGATTTTCAATTTGCATATAACAAATGAAAGAGAGAAGATGGAATATACAAGAATTTTATTATTAATCACAACAATTTTTTCAACACATCTAGCCTCGATTCCACTTGTGGAACACTCAACAACTGGTTTAGGAGCATCCGGGGGTACAGATGTATCTCATCGGGTGATAAATAAATAAAAACAATTCGTTAAAATGACTATTCCACAATGTAACTTTAAAGTACTCCAGCTGGTGAGAGATAAATATTATTTATTTTATGGGCCCAATACATATATTTAAGTCCTACTAATAGTTTCATATGTTGAGAAATACTTAAACTTATTCTTCAGGTGCAAACCACATATCATAAAACGAACTAAAAAAAATTAAATAATAGAAAGTAGAAATCAGAAAACGAAAACACAAACTCTAAAATGTAAAACATAAAAACTAAAAAGGTAAAAGAGTTGTCCTCCTTCGACCTTAAAAGATAAGCCTGGAAAGATATCAAGTTAGTCAGAAATAGACGGAATTTTCCAATTGTTCAAAATATATTTATACATATGCTTGCAACCACTGAGAATTTCTGACCTAGAGTTCAGTAGAGAGTTAGGGATCTTAGATCTGAACAGGATCTGCACCATTTCATTTAAACTATAAATAATGCTGCTGACTTATTAGCAATTTAACAACCTAAAGATAAATTTATAGATGTCACTAAACTGACAGAGGGTACAAAGTGATACCAGCATTGCTAGAAATAAGAGTCAAAATGACTCATTAGCCACAAAAGCACTATCATTGTGTTGTTAAATTGCTAATAAGCCACAAAAGCAATATCTTAGTGTTGTTAAATTACTAATAAATCACCCACATTATTTATAGTTTTTACTTCTACAGTTTTTAAAATCAGAACGTTTTCAACAGTTTTTCTTTATAAGTTGATGAGGTGAGTTGTGCATAACCCTAGGTGCAGTAAGAACCATTGACAAGAATTAAGATGCGCTGCATCAAAATTTGAAATCACATGATATTGCTATATCTGCAACCGTAGGGAACTTTGTCTCCCTCGTCAACTTACTAAGACAGTAATTTTGTGACCGAGTCGTTTTGACTTTTATTTCTAGCAACGATGGTACCACTTTCTACCCTCTGTCACTTTAGTGACGTCTATAAATTTGCCTTTATATATATATATATATATATATATATATATATATATATATATATATATATATATATATATACATATATATAAGAGCTAGTGAGTTTGCTTAAATGTTTTTTATTACATCATGACTTACTAATGTTTCACTCACTTGTGGATTATAAGATTTGCTGATTATATTTATCATGACTTGAAAAAAATCACTTAAGCAAACTCAGCTTTTTTCCAAATGAAAATCAGAGGACAATAAACAGTTAATACTTGATTGAGATTTGAATATAAAAGTTCTAAATATTGGTTAACTGTTGTGTTATCTCAACCAAAATAATACTGCTTAATCACACCCACACATCCACCCCACCCACCCCCACACACACACACATAAGTTGTTTTCTTTATTTCAGATTTTTAACTAAGCATTCAATGAATATTTTTCTTATTTTTAGAAGTCGTTTAGAATATTACTTATCAATCTTAAAATCTTTTAAATTTTGAATTTTGTCTATGCAGGGTATGTAATTCTACTTAGCCCTCCTGGCTAGGAAAAGAACATCTAGCAATGTTACCTGCAATAAATAAGGAACCAATTGAATGGAAGCTTTTATATTATACCCATAAACCACTTTTAAATCATTTAAAATTTCATTATAACCTGGATTGCACTATCTGTTTATGACAGTTTGTTGTTTAAAAACTCTACTGAATACGTTTGATGAAACAAGGAATAATATTACATATGGTTAAAACTACAGGAATTAAAGAATTAAAGCCTTAAAGAATTTATAGCAGTTAAGTTAAATGTTACTTAATAGTTATCATCTTAAATATTTGGTTGAAATAAATGAGGAATATTGGATAAAAAATTTAGTAAAAATAACAGTAAACTGTATGATACTTTAACTACATATAAGTATTGCCACATTAACTGGATGAAATGAAAATATTTGATGCAAGTATTTTAAATAGTCATCTTAAACCAATGTTAATCTGAAAATTGATTTTGTTTACAAAGAATTATTACTGCAAAGTAAACAGAAAACTCTTTCAAATATTGTTGTATTTGCCTGGCAAGTAATCTGATCAGAAATTGTTTACTGAAACTGAAATACGTTATATTATAGAACCATTTTAGCCATTTAATAAAATGAAAGTTGTTATATTCTGTTTCTATATATTTTATGAAGTGCCTAATTTTTTATTGCATCATTGAAACCTGATCACTGACACAGTTCCACTGCAACAGTTTGAAATTCAGTTACTAGTAAGTTTTATAGACCTCTGGGTTATTATTATTTCTATGTTGAAGTTATGAACATATGGGCTTGCTGTATGGTTATAGATTGGCCCCTTACACTGTTTATTATTTGACTACAAGCCTAGTGGCAACCAGTGTCAGCAGGTAGAACAACTATACAACATAATTGTAAGCCCCTGAGTTTATACAGCAAACAAAAACTGCAAGAGAAAGCCGATGGAAACTTGCGAATAACCAAGTCTGAAATAATTACAGTGGAACTGGGTTGTAAGTAAAAAAAAAAACTATAATAATTTCTGTGTAAATTTAAATGGTTAAAAAGGTTTTTCCATTTGAGAAATTTCTCTCAAATTTCCCTTTTCTCACACTTGTTTTACAATCTGGTAAAAAATATTTCATTTCTATTTTGATAAACATGACTGGCCTTTAATCTATATGCTTTCCTTTTGAAAAAGATTTAATTGATATCTATTTTTAATTACCCTGTGGTTTATAATAATTTTGGTTATCATATATAGGTAACATATGCATTATCTACAAAAATTTAGAAGTGGAGAATCTAGAACTCATGTCATGCTGGGAAAAAATTTGGTGATTTAAATAAGTTACTCCCAACGGATAAATAGTTCCCTTGAACATGTTATAAAAATATAACTGTGTATGTATAAATTTATTTTCTTGGTGTTGAATAAGTATTGTCATTAGAATTTTGCACAGAATGCCTCATGGTGTTGTTTCAATGTTCTACACTTTGTGTCCATATTCCACCAACTTTGTCTTTCATCCTTTTGGTCCCTCCATATGCTTTCATCCACCAGATTCTTGTTACCTTATAGCTTTCTGGTATATTTTCGAGCTAAAGGGCATAACTCTTAATTAATCCCTTGTTAATTAGCCTCCCACAACTTCATTTCATCTTTTTTCACCATTCCCCCAAAGCAGATTTAGAATTTTTTCACCTCAAATAATGAAGAGCAGTCACCATATATTTTTCATACCTGTCAATTCTGAAGATCACATGGTATCAGCTAACAATTCTGTTGTCTAATATATGGTTATCTAATATCAATGCAAAACCTATTTGTAAGATCAGCTGAAATGGATCTATCATACTGCATAATTTGATTATTTACAAATATAGGAGTACACATTTTTCCTGACTTATGGACAGGTAACAACAACATATGTATGTATGTATGTATGTTTGTATGTATGTATTTAAATAGAAATAATAATCTTTTCTTAATGAAACATAACTAAGATGGAGTAACTAATTATCTTAGAAACAAGTTTTCGTGTTTTGTTTCATTCACTACATGTACTATGTAAAACATCCAAACTTCAAATTTCAAACAAGGGAGAAGGGTGCAATATCACAAATAGGAAAATACTTGGAGAACTTAATACTGGTTATTTGTTACACAATTTAAGATTTAAATTACATTAGAAGAATGTGTGTGTATGTAAGTATATGTGTATGCATGTATATGTGAGAGTGTGTGTTGCTGTCTTCTGGACTTGACATCACATGATAGCTGTATATGAGTGTCACTCTTATACAAGCAGTGTCATTAATTTCAAATATTCTGCGAGAACATGTCTGGTCATGAGGAAGTATTACCTTGCTTGGAAACAAGTGAGAGTTAGTGACAAGAAGATCATCTGGCTGTAGGAAAACTACCTCAAATAAACTCTGTCCAGTCCATACATGTAAATTTGGATGTTAAACGATGTTGATGATGATAATAATGATAGAATGGATTTTCATACAGATTCTGTAAACAAAATTTCACTTACAAGTGAAATATTCCCATGTCATTTCCAAAAGATATCTAGGCTAATAAATATTATGTACCTTCTAACTTATCTGCTTTAATTCCTTTAATTCCTTGATTTTTTTAAAGATTTCATAAAAGGCTCAATAGTATTTTTAAGCAACAAACAAAATATGATGAAACAAATTGTATTAGTAAATTTGTAAAAGACACTTGCCCAATGTTCTATGCAGTGGGATTGAATCTAAAGCTACATACTTGTAAACCAAACCTCTTAACTCACAGCCATAAAATCTCTCCACTGATTTTGATTTAATCAATATATGGTTGAGAATCCAAAGAGAATTTAATTGCTTAGCAACAGATTATTGCACATGGGTTAGACATTTTAAAGTCAGTGATTGACAAAGCATTCAGAGAGTTTAAATAATTCCCAGAGGATTGAATGAACTGTGTTCTGATATTCTCTGTGTTTCTCATAGTTTAAACTTATTTTAACTTATTTTCTCTCTGTTTTTGTTTTCTTTGCTGAAAACTCAAAATCATTTTAAAATAACAACAAATGAACTAAAACTGAGATTGTCATCTTATTTGCAGTGTAACTAATAATGAGTAAACATAACAAGAAGGGCATACCATTTCATGCTGCAAGAAAAAAAGTGCACATAAATGAATTAGCTCCAGTAGAGTTCATGCTTTTGTGTGTACTTAAGAAAAGAGTGAACCAAATTCCATTTTAGCAATATTTGATTTCAATATTTAAAGCCACCAAATTAGGTTGCATGGAAGCACTTAGTGCAGTTCTCTACCAGCTACATTCCTTCTACAACTTGATAATATTTGTGTAAAATGATAGGTATTAAATAAAGGATGATGAGTAATTTGTAGTATAAGTTGTTGCTTTAGTTACTGACAATGCTAGTATTTAGCAAAACAGAAACAAGAAAAAAATGTTCAGTTCTATATTTAAGAGATGAGGAATTATGTACACATTCGACGGATATTTGTCCTCATTTTGTTTGTTGTTAACACAACATTTCAGCTGATATACCCTCCAGCCTTCTTCAGGTGTCTTGGGGAAATTTCGATGGTATTTTTTCGATGTTATTATTATTATTATTATTATTATTATTATTATGATTATCATTATAATTATTATTATTATTATTATTATCATTGTTATTGTTCAGGTCACTGCTTAACCACCATGCCATATGCCCATGGGCATTTGGTGTAGTGGTTAAGAGCATGGGCTACTAACCCTAAGATTCCGAGTTAGATTCCAAGCAGTGACCTGAATAATAATAATAATAATAATAATAATAATAATAATAATAATAATAATGATAACTTCGAAAAAATACCTTAGGAACGAGAACCCAGGTTCGAAATTTCCCCAAGACACCTGAAGAAGGCTGGAGGGTATATCAGCCGAAACGTTGTGTTAACAACAAACAAGATGAAGACAAATATCCGTCAAATGTAAATAATGTAAATAATGTACGAAAAAATGTATTTACTAAATATAAAAGAAGCTGTTGTCATTGCTATTAGGATGAAGCTAAAAATATAGCAAAAGCTACAGTGCTTCTTATGATAAACTAAAATTTACTAGTAATGTTTATATGCCAACAGAATGTAACAGTCTTATAACGGACGATGCTACTGTTGTTATAGCCCTAAGAAAACATCTTTTCCAGCTGGCTATCAACACACAGTTTGTGTCCATATAGCATTCACAAGGGAGGTCATCACTCCCATCTCTAACCTTATGTGATGTTGACAGACCCAGGTTTCTAGGTGGTTACCTGTCCTCAGTGTGAGATGATCACATAGCCTGTAACCACCTAGAAACATGGGTCTGTGAGTATCACCTAAGGGTAGAAATGAGAGTGATAACCTCCCTTGCAAATGCTATACAAACACAAACTGTGTGTCAATAGTCAACTGGAAACAATGCTTTCCTGGGGTTATAACAACAGTAACATTGTCCTTTATAGGACTGTTATGTTCTGTTGGCATATAAACATTACTATTTCATACTATTACTGTATATCTCTCACTCAGAGATTTAAAATAAAATCTACTAATTTCTCAGCAGATAGAAAGTGGGTATTTTTACTTTGATGAAGCCTTATCAAGAAATAACTAATGAGCAGGTCAGTTGTAAGAAGCAAGCAAGAATATGTGCCAAACAGTTTCTCAGTTGATAGAAGGATATTTTTTTGTGATGAAGATCTAATAAGACCAGAGACTAATCAGACTGACTTAAATTTTTCTGCCCATGGTGAGATAGCACCTGAGACATAATCACTTCCTTCATTTTCCAAAGACAGGCAAAGATTGTATGCTTATTAAAAAGGCCTACATTTCAAATTAATTCCAAAATACTTTAGTGCATTATTAAATGTGTGTATGCATACACACACACACACACACACACACACACACACACACACACACACACACGATGACCCCAAGAGGCTTCAGCAAGATTTTTGTCAAATTCTACATAAAAACTTTTAAAAACATTGGTTCTTTCATGGCTCTGATAGTTGGCACTTTTCCTTGGCATTAAAATGTGATTGAAATGTAAAACTACATGGTTTGCACTTTTAAATTCTCAAACACAGCTAGCTCCACAGTACTAATTTAAAGGGATTCCTCAGAGTGTGGTGTATATATGTTAGTATGTTGTGTATGCGTATGTGTTTATATACAAACATGCCACCTGACTGGCTCCCATGCCGGTGACATGTAAAAGTACCATTCGCACATGGTCGATATACACTTCAGAATATATCAAGATTTTGTCATTAGCAATAGATATTCAGGCACCAAATATCATTAAAATGAACTTTTATTTTAATGTTTCCTCTACATTTTTAGTGATCAAAAAATCACAGTAAAAATCTTAGATACTTTTAGCTTTGTATGAAAAACTCCTTATTTCTCAAACACAAATCAATATTATATAAAGTACTTCTTAGATAGTGAAATTTCACTTTGTCCAAGTATGACATTGTTAACAACAACAGCAATACCATAAACAACATACCACCAAATAAGTAAATTGTCTAAGATGGTATAAGTATTCAATCAGCTTAATTTGATCTTCACATCTAAATCTATATTCATTCCAGTGCTATTAGAGTAGCTGTAAAATTCCTCCTATTGATAATATGAAACATTTAAATAACTACCAGGATAAAATTCACATTTAAACTACTTTACATCATTTGGTATCAAAAATAAAACATGTTCCTGGTATTATTTGCTAATACCCTTCCTGTGATGTGAGTGAATTTTCAAAAATATCGAAAACCATCCACAAGCTCTCATAGAAGAAAGCAGTATAAATGAAAACAAGTAGCTGATGTCATCATCACCATCACTCAAATATCTGCTTGAAAATTATCTGACAGACAGAAATGTAGTGATGTGATAATAACTATAGTATTGTAGCAAGGAAGTGAGTTGTTGGGCAATTACCAAGTGATGTGCAATCTACATTAAAAAAAAAACCACTTTAAAACCATACTCTGAGAATAATTTTTCTTCTTTTCCTCAGTTATCATTAGATAACAGAATATAGAAAAAAAAAAAAAAAAAAACTCAACCATTCTCATATAAAAAGTTATTGACGTCATTGTTGGATATTCTTGCAACATGTGTGGAAAATCAAGAAGATACAATCCTAAAAGAACAGCTAGGAAATAACTGCAGCATATCTAGTAATTAAATAATTTAATGTAAGGAACCTATGTAGATTATGAATCCAGAGGAAAGTATCACCAGTTTGCTCCACAATGGAATCAAATATTTAGATGTCGTTGTAAGGTGTAAGATGAATAAGTTCATAGACACCACATCTTATGAAGATCTGACTAGGAAGAAATTCAATATGTTCCAAGTTTGAAGAGAAGTTAATAATTTCAAAGAATGCACTCAAGGCAATGAGGTCTAAACTTATTTATCAAAAAGAAAAAAGAAAAGAAATAAAGTTACACCAATGAGCCAGAGTTTATCTTAAGTTTACTTCTATTGCATAAATTGTACACAGAAAGATGAAATAAAACAAAATCTCCTATAAACAGAGGTCAAATTCGGGTAAGTCAAAAATTATTTTCATCTTAGATATAAAATAAAATTAAGGATTTCTACCATAATGCACCATGAATGAATATTCTCATGATAGAAAACTATCTCAACTCAAATAGAAAATTGTGAAATATGAAATATGAAATGTTTACAGAAGCTGTGAGAAGATGCAAAATGAGAAAGCATCAGTTTAACAATGATAGTTGGATATTGGCTGACATTTTAGAGAAAGTCATTCCAATGTCATCATCATCATCATCATCGTTTAACGTCTGCTTTCCATGCTGGCATGGGTTGGACGGTTTGACTGAGGACTGGTAAGCCAGATGGCTGCACCAGGTTCCAATCTGATCTGGCAGAGTTTCTACAGTTGGATGCCCTTCCTAATGCCAACCACTCTGAGAGTGTAGTGGGTGCTTTTATGTGCCACCGGCACGAGGTCAGTCAGGCGGTACTGGTGATAGCCATGCTCAGATGGTGTTTTTTATGTGCCACCTGCACAGGAGCCATGCTCAAATGTTGTTTTTTACGTGCCACCAGCACAAGTGCCAGTAAGGCGATGCTGATAATGATCACGCTCGAATGGTGCTTCTTATGTGCCACCAGCACGGGAGCCAGTCAGCAACCCTGGCAACGATCATGCTCGGATGGTGCTTTTAACATTCCACTGGCATGGGTGCCAATCAGGTGGTGCTGTCATCGGCCACGTCAGCGAATTTGATTTTGATTGTGAATGTGCACAATTAAAAGAGCAATGGAAGGCCGTATTGATATATGATACTCCAACGTGTACATTTAAAAGAACTATGGCAACCAGAATTAATATAGCAAATTGTGTTGCCATGGAACAGGCAACTCCTTTTTGGTAGAAAACTGTAGGTGTGTTGTTTACTTAAGCTAAGCATTTTGCCTTACACAAACTGTTTTGATAAATGCTTCAAAAAAACAAGCCTTATCAAGTAGTAATTGATGAGCAGGTCAAGCAAGAATATGAGCCAAAACATCACCATCATCATCATACGATGTCTGTTGTCCATGCTGGCATGGGGTTGGACAGTTTGATCAGACCTGGCAAGCTGGAAGGCTGCACCAGACACCAGTCTGAGAGTGTAATGGTGTTTTTACATGCCATTAGTATGGATGCCTTTTGTGTGACACCAGTATCTGCCATGAATGTGGTTTTACTTTGCTTGATAGATCTTCTTCTGAAGTACAGTATAATGCCAACTGGACTCGGTCCTTGCTTCCATGAAGTCCAACGCTTGAAAAGTGCTTTTATGCACCACCGCCACAGGTGTCATTTGTGTGACACCAGTATATGCTCTGACTGCAATTTTACTTGGCTTGATGGGTCTTCTTTTCAAGGAGAACATAATGCCAAAGGTCTCAGTTATTGCCTCTGTAAGGCCCAACACTCGAAAGGAGCTCAATCACTTTGCCTCTGTGATGCTCATTCCTTGAAATATACATCTTACGTGCCACCTCCATGGGGGTCAGTTACATGACACCAGCATCAGCCACAAGTATGATTTCACTTGGCTTGATGGGTCCTCTCAAGCACAGCATATCATCGAAGATCTTAGTCACTAGTCATTGCCTCTTCAAGGCCCAAAGTTCGAAAATCATGCTTCACCACCTCGTCCCATATCTTCCTAGGTCTACCTCTACCACAGGTCCCCTCCAGTGTTAGAGATCCAAACTTCTGCCAAATACAAATATTAGAGACCTAATATAGTCATTACGACAGAAAAGTGATGTAATTTTCTTGACTACAGCTGTCAAAAAAAAGAAATTGATATTTTTTCCAAATCATTCAGAAAGAGAATATTTATGGACAGTTCTTCAAAACCTACAATCTTTTAAACCAGATTTTAAATAATCCTTGGTGCATTTGATTGTTACTGAATGTCTCCTAGTTATTCCTCTAGAAGTATATTATTCACCATTGTTTTCTCGAAAGTTGATATACTTAAATCTGTTATTCAGACAATATTTTTTCATTGTTGACTTGAATAATTTCTGAGATGTCCCTGATTTACAGGATTAGTGTTTCTTGCAACCTAGAATAGTTCAGTGGTAATAATTGCACCCCATTTGATATGGCTTTAACAGGGGTTCGATGAGTACACTAGCAGGGAATTTTACATTTTCAATTTTAAAAGACACCATTTATAAATAGTAACTTCTGATGACTGAAATGCTATAATTTGTCTTGTTCGTTGTTCTGAGTTTGTATTTTGTTTTTAGAATTATTTTTGTCATGTCATGATGATAATGTCTGACAATGTTCAAGTCCCACTTTATGGCAGCACATTTTTTACTTGTTAATATTTTTCATTTGTTATTCATTTACTCACACGTGCACACATGCATGCATGTGTATATATGTTTGTATGACTTATGATAGTATCACATATCAAACTTACCAGAATGTGTGTAGGAGATTTACATACAGTTGTTATATCAACCAAACTATCTTTATTTTGTGTCTACTAATGATGGCTTATATTACTTTGATACTAATATGAAACAATAGTATAGTTACTGAAATATACTCACAAACACATATTGCCACACACAAAAATCATGCAAACAATTTTGACAGCATCATTGCTTGTATATGCATTCAATCCAACATATATACACAGCTGAATAAATAAACATCAAGTACTACTATTAAGTAATATTATTATATCTTGTCCTATATAAGGAAAATAGAATCCAATTTCAACTAGTTTCACAAAACAGTAATGCACCTTACCAAGAAACACAAGACAATTACTTCAACAAGATTTGAACTTTTGAACGTATGTTCCTTTCTTCAAAAATTCTCATTTATGGACACTGGCATACTTAACTATCAGTGCAATCAATGGATGATATATGAATTTCAAGTGCTGATTACACACACACATCTACCTAGAACCATATGTATAGATATATTTGCTATAGGCAATTATTAGTCATTCTATGCAGTTTAAATTACAGTTATCCTTAAGCAAGCAACCAATTTTGAAATCTATTTGACAGCAAAGTGTAATTTGTATAATATTAATGAACTGGATGCTTGGTTCAAGTCATTTGAAATATAGCCTAGATTATTAAAGTATGTAACTAACATTTTCCACTCCTTTTGCATCAATGATTAATTGTGCCCTGAATCTAAATGAGAAAATACAGCGAGAATGTTCATTTCCCTTTTAACTCACTTGTACAGAAGAGGATTCACTTGTAAAATACCTCCTTCCAGCAATCAGAAAAAAAATTCAACATTTTAAGAATTAAGTTTCCTTTTGTAGCATGACAGACATATAAGTGAAACAGTTAAAAATACCATTTGAATATTCATTTCTATTTTAGAATCAGCAATGTTTTGTTTTGAATATAAAATATTATTATTAGTTATGAATGTTTTCATATATGTGCATGAATGGAAGCTTTTTTTCCCCAAAGTACAGGTTTCAAGAGGTTTGTATATGGTTTTAATAAAAAATTTAAAGTATAGCATTTGAAATAGTGACACATACATATATATGAAGGGAGAGAGAGATAAACAGACAGACAGATACATACATGTATTGTATGTGTGTCTGTGTGTGTACATATATCTCTTTTACTCTTTTACTTGTTTCAGTCATTTGACTGTGGCCATGCTGGAACACCACCTTTAGTCGAGCAAATCGACCCCAGGACTTATTCTTTGGAAGCCTAGTACTTATTCTATCGGTCTCTTTTGCCGAGCCGCTAAGTTACGGGGCCATAAACACACCAGCATCGGTTGTCAAGCAATGTTGTGGGGACAAACACAGACACGCAAACATATACATATATACACATATATACGACAGGCTTCTTTCAGTTTCCGTCTACCAAATCCACTCACAAGGCTTCGGTCGGGCCGAGGCTATAGTACAAGACACTTTGCCCAAGATGCCACGGAGTAGGGCTGAACCCAGAACCATGTTGTTGGTAAGCAAGCTACTTACCACACAGCCAATCTTGCGCCTATATAGCGACTCCTATATATATATATATATATATATATATATATATATATATATATATATATATATATATATATATATATATATATATATAAATACATACATACATATATACATACATACATACATACATACATACATACATACATACATACATATATATTTATATATATATATATATATATATATATATATATATATATATATATATATATATATATATATATAGGTACAGACATCACTATGTAGTAAGAAGCTTGCTTCCTAATCACATGGTTCCGGGTTCAGTCCTGCTGCATGGCACCTTGAGCAAGTGTCTTCTACTATAGCCAGCCACAGCCTTGAGTGGATTCAGTAGACAGAAACTGAAAGAAGCCTGTCGTATGTGTGGGGGGTTGCGTCTTTGTGTCTGTGCTTGTCCTCCCATCACTACGTGACAACTGGTGTTGGTGTGCTTACGTCCCTATAGCTTACCATTATGGCAAAAGAGACTAATAGAATAAGTACTAGGTTTGAAAAATACATCTTGAGGTCGATTTATTCAACTAAACCCCTACAAAACAGTGTTCCAGCATGGCTGCAGTTAAATGGCTGAAGCAAATAAAAAAAGTAAAAGAATGTGTGTGTGTGTGTGTGTGTGTGTGTTATTGTCTTTTTGCTTTGATAATTTGTAACAGGTGGTAAGCAAGCTTCACAGTCATGCAAAAGTTGTCCTTCATTTCCAATCTCCCGAGACATATCGGATCATGGGAGATATTACATTATTTGGAAAAAGGGGATGGTTGTTGATTGGAAAGGCATCTGACCATAGAAAAATCTACCTCAATAAATTCCATCTAACTCATGCTAACATGGAAAAATTGATGTAAAATGATGATGATGATATACATACACAATAAATGATTTGAAATTATACTTACATATACTTAAATATTAACAAATCCTCATATTACTTTGAAGTCAGTTAAATTCCCATTTATTTACTGTATGTAATTTTAGTGCTTCTAAAATAGAATCTTCCACAATATGTGAGAAAAAGATTCAGTTTCTTTAGTATTTTGCTGTAATATGTAATTTGTTTTATCTGATGTTTTCTATAGCTCAACTGTAACTATATTTTTCTCATACATTTCATATATCACATGATGTATTTCAGGCTATTCTACATGATTTCTTTTATCCTCCTAATAAAATTATATATTTTGTCTCCCTTTCTGCCTTATCATAAAAGAGATGGCTTTGTACATGGAATGCGTATATACATATGTTTATGTAAAAGTAAGAATTAGATTTATAAAAATAAAATGTAAGACAAATTTGCTAATCTACACATACTGTAGTAGTAAAAGTGTTGTTTTATATTAAAATAATTTTCATCTGATTATCTATGTTAATATTGGATATATATATATATATATATATATATATATAGGCGTATACATACATAGGCGTAGGAGTGGCTGTGTAGTAAGTAGCTTGCTTACCAACCACATGGCTCCGGGTTCAGTCCCACTGCGTGGCACCTTGGGCAAGTGTCTTCTACTATAGCCTCGGGCCGACTGTGAAAGAATCCCGTCGTATATATGTATATGTATGTGTGTATGTGTGTGTGTATATGTTTGTGTGTCTGTGTTTGTCCCCCCAACATTGCTTAACAACCGATGCTGGTGTGTTTACGTCCCCGTAACTTAGCGGTTCGGCAAAAGAGACCGATAGAATAAGTACTAGGCTTACAAAGAATAAGCCCTGGGGTCGATTTGCTCGACTAAAGGCCACAGTCAAATGACTGAAACAAGTAATGGAGTAAAAGAGTAAAGAGTAAAAGAGTAAAGAGTAAAAGAATAAAGAGTAAAGAGTATATATATTGGTTGGTAGAATCATATGGCACTATGTACTTCAGCAGTTCAAAATGTTTAATTCTCATCTGTATTCATCTGCACAATATAACACTTCAGATAATCAATAAAAAACATGTCTGAAATGCCTGTAGGCAACCACCATCCATTTGTTGTTATTTGTTTATATATATATATATATATATATATATATATATATACACACACATATATATCATTTAAATATAAAGATAAAATCTATGTAAGATTTTATCAAGTAACCAGCATTCATTTCCTCAACTTCAACATGTATATATTTTGATAAAGTAGTTTGGACTTTAGCATCCTTTTCTAACATGTGGCTTTACTTATAATAACAGCCCTTAATGTAATGTATTTTAAATAATTATGTACTTAGTATATATATAAGGATTTACTTTTCGTAATGAGATAAAAAAAACCAAGGCTGTGTATAATATAGAACATTTATAAATAGAATGTCTTACAGCTGTTTCCAGGATATTTATTATATCCCTTCATCGGAGATGGTCTGAGAGGATGATTAAGCAATAGTTAGTTTAGTTAAGATAGGAAATAGAGAGTGAATGTAGGGATATTGTATTTGTAAATCCATTGTTTAGGCAGAATGGTATGCATATAAGATTCCAATACCTTGTGAGTAAAATCCAATTGTTTTTAAGATTGGTCGTTGCCTTTGTAAATCCATTATTAAGATTCCAATACCCTATGAGTAAAATCCATTCTATTTATAAATGTTCTATATTATACACAGCCTTGTTTTTTTGTCTCATTACGAAAAGTAAATCCCTAAATTCACACGCTGATATATGACCTACGTTGGACCCCTTATTCGCATAACCACTGAACCTGGAGCTTAACTGTTGTCTATCCATAGCACTTACTTGGCAGTACCTAAAACCTCTGGGTCTAATTGACACCACTATCGCTCATAACCTATATATATATATATGCACTGAATAAGATGCCTTCATTAAGTTACAGTCTTTTATAAGCTGAGTTCAAGTACCCTGAGATCAATTGTACCTTTCGACTTTCCAGAATAAATAAATCGAATTACTTATCATTTCTGCATTTTATTTAAGATTCCTATAAACTATCCTAGATTGAATGATTTCATAACAGTAAATAGCATGTTAGCATTAATATTTGGAAAATCTGTTTGCTTGGTTAAGATGAACCATACTAAATCAATGCAGTTAACAATAAGTTTATATGAACTTTTAGTGCTCTGGTAACTTAATAATCCACTGATGGTTATTAACTGTTGTCACAAAATGTATATTTTTCCATGCATGAACTACGTTAACAGCTTTCTTAAACTCATTCTTATTCATAAATCTAATCTTCTTCGCCAGTCAATCACCTTATGTTCTACATAAATTCAAAATTGTTTAAGATATAGTCAGCAACATGTGCACGTTTACTTATTACATGTTATAGCAAGTAAGAAAATGCAGTAATCATTCTGTTTTGAGGACTTGACATTATATCAGCTAATTAACTTGTTTAACATGTGTTTTCTTCTTTTTCCCTCTGCTTTTTCTCTCTGTTTTCTTTTATTTTATTGTTTCTTTGATTTCACAAATTACTATCTATTCAGAAGTTATTTCTTTAGTTTATTTATCTAAACGTTCAAATTATATATTTTCCTGTTTCTTCTATTCTGTCAGTAGCATGTGATACAACGTTTATGTACACAGCCACATTCATGCAGATGCATTTGTCACAAGCAATAGCCAAACAAACATGATCATTGAAATGCATATCTTATATCTACACTTGTATAAACACAACTCATCATTTTTCTTTCTCCCACTTCTCTCTCTCTCTCTCTCTCTCTCTCTCTCTCTCTCTCTCTCTCTCTCTCTCTCCAATCTACACATTCACACAAACTTACATCCATATACAAACAGGTAGAAGCACGTGTAAAACTTGTGATGTCAAACAAAATTATTGTTTGAAATGTTTTATATTTATGATAATCCATTGGTGATATGCTTTATTCAATTCAACACGGGCTTGATAAATAAATAAATAAATAAACAAACCAACAAATAGACAAACGAACAAACAAAAAAACAAACAAACAAACAAAGACTCACCTTTAAAATTTCCATATCTCAAAAGCAAATTCTGGAATTGCTGAATGTGTTTAATGCTTGCTGAGGTAAAAAAAATTCTTTGACTCTTACTTTAATGTTGTTTCTTTTGTGGAAACCTATTTCTGGTTAGTTTTCAGTATATTCATTTATCAGTACAGAATGAAAGACTCTGAATTTACTTATTCAATTATTTATTTATTTATTTAGTTATTTATTTATTTCAACTGAGGAATGTTTAGGAAGATATAAAGATATGATAGCAATCGTGTTAGAAGTATGATTTTATATAAAAGTTTATTTGTTTTATAATAAATATAAGAGCACATGGAAAATCATGGTGTAGGGGTAGTTGTGTTAGTGTTAATGATGTAATATGTTGCTTCTGCTGCTGCTGTTGTTGTTGTTGTTGTTGTTGTCAATGATGGTGATGGTGACGATACAATCAATGAGGGTTTTGTGCTGAATGTCTAACTGCAGCAGTGACAGATTGAAAATAGTGTTGGCAATTAAACTGAATATTGACATGATTTCACTGTAGAGGTGGATGGCAAATATGGAATGCGAGATGGTATTTTGACGTGAATATTAAAAATGCAGTGCATCTATCTGTCTATGGCTGGATGGATGGATGGATGTGGTCTTGGAGGAATTGAACTACTCTGAAAATTTGACACAGGTTATATGCATTAAGTTAAAATCTTTTTTTTTTTTCATTGCAAACTTCTGTCTTGTATTCAATAAACGTTAACATCCAAATAAGTTCTACTTGACTAAATGGCATAAAATCTCCCACAAAATCACTTAGGCCTGTGGTCCACATTTAAGCTATCTCCTCTCCCTGCCTTATCTATTCCAACTACAATGGCCTCCATTCCACTAAGTTGGTGTTCTCATGACATCTCAAGTACTCTAAACACACTCATCTCTTTTCCTATCATCATCCATATTGTGTCCACATCTCATCCTGCACTAATTCTTATACTCTATCTTTCCTCCCAGAATATCATCTCTCTGAAATTTCCTCTTCTTTCCTGCACTTGATGACTTGCAGCAGTCTAGGCAGGAAGTTAACAGCAGTTTAACTGGTCTTCAAGAGACTGCAAAGACCATGAGTACTGCCCCTTATGCTAAACTAAATATATAAAAACCAAAAACAAATGAAAAGAAAAAAATGCATGTAAATGGCACCCATCTATCAATCATAGTCATGGTCATTGCTAGTGTCGTGTAAATGGCACGCATGCCGGTGGCACATAAAAGCACCCATTACACTCTTAAGTGGTTGGTGTTAGGAAGGGCATCCAGCTGTAGAAACCATGCCAAATCAGACTAGAACCTGGTGCAACTCGCCAGCTCATCAGCTCCAGTCAAACCATTTACCCAATGCCAGCATAGAGAAAGGTCATTAAACGATGATGATAATGATGATGACGATGATTATGATGATGATCATTGTTATAAATATCCTATTCATTATTTACCTCCTTTAGTACAACCACCAGTGTTGTTATACCTTACCTAAAGTATCACCAACATTGTCATTGTTGTCATCGTAGTTGTCATCATCATAAGAGGTGGTGGTTGCATCAACATCATTCTTATTATAATCCTTACTGTAACAACCCTAACAGACTATTAACCCACTTCATCTTCATTATCATCATCATTTCCAGGTCCATTTTTATCATCATTATTTCCAGTTTTCAAAACAAAATATGGTTTGTTCCTGACAGAGTTGATTAATGTTACATTATAATTTAAATTTCAATTAAAGAAATAGGGGATAAAAAAACCTTTTGAAACCCTAATTTAATTTACATTGTGCTCTATGTGTAAAATGAAAACATCCTAATTAGCCAGAGGAAAATTTATTTGTGCAATAAATTTCCTCAGGATATTAAATAAAAGAAAAAGTAATAATATAGTATAGAATAAAATAAATTGTGACATGCTAGTCAAAAGACAAAATGCACAAAATAATTTTTATGAACAATTACAGTTTAACTATCAAGCAGGAAGTGATTACTTAAAGACAGGTGTTAGAATACACGTACACACACAGACACGCATGCACACAAATATATATATATATATATATATATATATATATATATATATATATATATATATATATATATATATATATATAAGGCAAATAAGAAAATGGATGAGGATAAACAATCAACAAACATTAGCCTGTAAACATTCAATTATATTTATTTATTAATTGATTACAATCATATGCATAAGTGATCCAAATAAACAAATGAAATAAGCAAATAAACAAGTAAGTAAAGAGATAAATAAAAATAAACGAATAAGAATAAACGAGTGAATAAATACTAAACTTTTACTGCTGTTTCTACCATCTGGTTGCCCAATCTGCCAAGTTTTCCACATCATACCAGTGATATATAAGGATTTTATAGACTACACGTCTACAAGATTACAAGTCTATAAGTCTGAAAATATTTTCATTCATTCCTTTTCACCTTTGCTCTTCTATTTCGGACAATTACTTGAAAATTTGAAAGTACAACTTAGATCTATCCATAACAGAATAACATTTCCTAAATCTTACTTTAGTGCATAGTTTCTCTCTGCATTTTAATACGATATTGTACTAATCAGCTACCTCCCTCCAATAGAGTTCAGCAGTGTTTATTTTTCCACTAATTGCTTTGTCCATTATTTTTCTCGTTGAGACAATTACTTGTTAGTTTGAAATACATCTCAGATATATTCATAAAAAATACTACATCCATAACCATAAGTATTGGGTTGTCTGGAAAGTTTGTGCCGATTTTTAAAGGAAAGAAAAATGTCAATAAATACTTGCCATTACATTTTTAATCAACCAAATATGAACCATTTTGTTGCACAATGCGTCTCCATCTTTCCTTTAACCTAAAAATACCCTCTTCCCAGAAAAGAATTCATCAGGGTATCTTTTTATGTCATCCAAGGAATTGAAATTTTTACCATTAAGACTATTCTGCAGAGACCTGAATAAGTGAAAATCTGAAGGTGTAATATCTGGGGAATATGGAGGGTGGGGTAACACATCTCAGCCGAGCTGCAGCAATTTTTGTCTGGTTTCCAAAGAAATGTGCGGTCTTGCATTATCATGTTGGAAAACAACACCCTTCCTGTTGGCCAATTCTGAACATTTCTCTTGAATTGCTGCTTTAAACTCGTCAAGTTGTGTGCAGTATTTCTCAGAATTAATTCTCTGGTTACTTGGGAGAAGCTCAATACAGAATTCCTTTCAAATCCTACCAGACACAAAGCAAGACTTTTTTAGGGTGAAGACCTGCTTTTGGGGTGGCTAAAGGTGGCTCATGTTGCTTATTCCATGATCACTTTCTCTGAACATTTCAGTAGATAATCCATTTCTCATCACCTGTCGCAATTTGCTTTAAAAAAGGCATGTTTTCATTCTGTTTATAAAGTGAATCACAGATGGAAATGCGATCCAAAAGGTTCTTCTCACTCAACTCATGTGGTACCCAAACATTGTAGCGATTTGTGTACCCAAGCTTTACCAGGTGCTCATGCATGACGGATTTTGATAGGTTGAGGCTTTCTGCCAATTCTCAGGTTGTGCAATGTGGGTTGTTCTCAATTCATGACTTGATTTGGTCCTCATCTGTAGTGGATGGTCTGCCTGATCGCTCTTTATCAATAAGGCTACAATCTCCAACTCGAAACCTTGCGAACCACTTCTGTACAGTTCTTTCAGGTAAAGAAATATCACCGTAAACTGTGCATATTTCTTGTGAAGCATTTTTCCCTTTACAGAAAAAGAAAAGCATCAAGTACCAAAAATAAACTTTCTTATCTTCCATTTTAAAGGTTTACAGAATTAACACAGGTTATAGGAACATAAACCTTCTTCCACGAAAAGATAGCTTAAACTGTGCTCTAAATGGAAGTGTAGTCAAATCCTATTTTATGGACTCAACCATGTTCTAAAATAAGTCGAAAGGTAAGCTACTATAAATCAGTAAGAACTTTCCAGACAACCCAATACTTTTCATTGCCCATTCATTAAGTAAGGCCCCTTAGACAATTCATTCTTTAAATATTTTTTCCAATGTTTGTTCAACCTTTGTAAAATCCCTGTATATCACTGGAGTGATGCAGAAAACTTGGCAGATTGGGCAACAGTAGTAACAGTAGAAACAGTAGTAAGAGTTTAGTATTTGTTCACTTATTTATCCTTATTCGTTTTATTTTTATTTATCTATTTATTTACTTGTTTATTTGCTTATTTCATTCATTTATTTGGATCACTTATGCATATGATAGTAATCAATTAATAAATAGATATAATTGAATGTTTACAGGCTAATGTTTGTTGATTGTTTATCCTCATCCATTTTCTTATTTGCCTTATAAATTCTGGGTAAATTTCTGCTTTACCCCTATCCATACCTAGTATTTAATTGCGATATTTCCCTGCAATAGTAAGCACTTGGATATAAATACATAAGTATACATCTAGTAGTATATTGGATATTTATTATCCCTTAGATGGTTGCTTAACCTCTAACTCATACAGACATATATATATGTATATATATATATATATATCTATGATGTTTAAATGATGGAAAATAGAATGAACACTATTCTTTATTTAAAAATCACCTCAATAGTTTTGACATATTTTTACACTTGTAGCACATTAGTGAGATGTTGCATCCATCCAAGGAGTAAAATACACCTCCTCAGGTGATTATTTAAATAAGTCCTTCAGTAGATCCTACTGTCATTTCACTCAGTAGGAGAATGCATACCTAAAGCAGTGTGTCATTTTCAGCAGTTTACACACAAAACTAAACCCGTAGATATAGTGACAGACAAAATAGAGTTATAGTCAAAATGCAAAATACAGAAATACAGAAACAGTCAAATAAAAAGAAGTTCTGGTTCACTACGATATAACAATTTTATCTTCATGGTCAGATTATAAGGAAAAGCATGCAAAACAATATGAAGAATAAAATTAAGTGTTTAAAGATAATAAAGTGATAAATTGAAGAAGACTGACCATTTCTCTACTTAGCAAATGTTTCTTTGTTTCTTTGAAGCTATAAATTATCCTGTCTTTCATGACAAAACAACTGGCTCCATTCTACACTCAAATCATCTTTTATTTAAAGTTAATTTATTACAGTCTAGCTTTTTATGCCTTTTTGAAACAACTAGAAAAAATAAATTAGTAGGTGTCTTTATGCTTTCTCCCTCGTACACATAATGTTCTTGCATGTACCCACCTACGGAGATAGATAGATAGATAGATAGATAGATAGATAGATAGATAGATAGATAGATAGATAGATAGATAGATAGATACATGTGTGTATATTTTTATATACACTCACATGTATCTATATATGCACATATATATATACTTCTTACATGCATTCTTATTTTTATGGAGCCAGGACAAAGACAGAATAGCAAAGTAAAATGAAATGTATATGCGCATGTCTATTTATATACCCACAGATATCTACTTCTTACATACATACATACTATTTTATAAAAAGAAATAAAAATGAAAATGAAATGCAAAACAGAAATACATGCATATATCTATTTATAAATACGTACATATATTCGTTTTCATCATGATCATTATCATTTAAGATCCAAATAAAAACCTTGTAATATGCTATGCAAAGCTCGTCAACAGTTATTGGTTACTTCATGTCATCATACAGTGAGAATTCTTTTGCGACTGGATACACATCAGGAATTCCATAGTATCCATAGAGTTTATATGAATAAATAAATAATAGAAAATGGAATGAATGACATTCATCATCATCATTGTTTAACGTTCATATTCCATGCTGGCATGGGTTGAATGATTTGACTGGAGATTGGCAAGCCAGGAGGTCGCACCAAACTCCAATCTGATCTAGATGCCCTTCCTAACACCAACCACTCTGAGAGGGTAGTGGGCGCTTTTTACATGCCTCGGCATGGGAGCCAGTCAGACGGCACCGATACCAACCACGTTCGGATGGTGCTTTTTACATGCCACTGGTACAGGAGCCACTTGGGGCAGGGGGGATGGCATTGACCATGTTCAGATGGTGCTTTTTATTTGCCACCAGCATGGGGAGCCAGTCAGGCAGCTCTGGCAGCGACCCATGCATGAAGGAATGGTGCTTATTGCATGCCACCAGCACTGATAATGGCCATAACTACAATTTCCATTTGATTGTGATTTGATATGATTTTGATTTACTTGACTCAATAGGTCTCCTCAAGCATGGAATGTTGCCTGATGAGCCAAAGGTATTTTGTTAATGAGCTGGTTAGGCAACACGGGTGTCGGCTACAGCTCTGATCTAACTTTTCTTGCCAGGTCTTCTGATTCACAACATATCTCCAGAGGTTTCAGTCTTTCGTCATTGCCTCTGTGAAGCCCAATGTTCAAAGGTCATGCTTCACCACCTCATCCCATGTCTTCCTGGGTCTCCCTCTTCCACGGGTTCCTTCCACTGTTAGGGAGTGATATTTCTTCACACAGCTCTCCTCATCCATATGTAGCACATGATCATACCAATACAGTCATCTCTCTTACACACCACATCTGATGCTTCTTATGTCTAACATTTCTCTCAGAGCACTTACACTCTGTCATTTGTGCACACTGACCTTACACATCCAGCTGATCATACTAGCTTCATTTCCTTCAAGCCTACGCATGTCTTCAGCAGTCACGGCCCAAGTTTCATTGCCGTGTAGCATGGCAGTTTGCACACATGCATCATACAATCTACTTTTCACTCTGAGCGAGAGGCCCTTTGTCGCCAGTGGAGGTAGGAGCTTTCTGAACTTTGCCCAGACTATTCTTATTCTGGTGGCAATGCTCTCTGAGTATCCACCCCCACTACAGATTTGGTCATCTAGGTAGCAGAAGCTATCAACTACTTCTAGTTTCTTCCCCTGGCATGTGATGGAATCAGTTTTCTGAGCATCTGTGGTTTTTATTGCCCCTGTGCATCTACTGCACACAAAAGCTATCTTCCTGGTTAACCTTCCTTTAATGTTGCTGCACCTGTTATGCATCCATAGCTTACACTGGGTACATCTTATGGAGTTCCTACCAACATCATTTCTACAGATTGAGCAGGACCATCTACCAGAAGGGGTTTGTGATGTATCCGCCTTCCTACTTACTAGAACTTTGGTTTTTGCAACGTTGACTCTAAGGCTCTTTGATTCTAAACCTTGCTTCCACACCTGAAATTTCTTCTCTAGTTCTGGTAGTGATTCCACTATGAGAGCAAGGTCATCAGCATAGAGAAGCTCTTGTATGCAGTATACATCAACACATCTCTATTCAAGCATCTCTAAAATCTCACTAGACCTACATTTCAGTATGCCTACATTGACAGTGCCAACTCTAAAAACAGGGAAAGGAATGTGAGAGAAGACATCTTTATTTAAATCGACTACAATTAGTTTGACACATTTTTACACCTGTAATACATTGGTGAGATGTTGTGTAATTATTATCATTTATCCAAGGTGTAAAACGCACCTCTTGGATGGATGATGATATATTGTTAGGTACATAAAGTGATTGATATTTAGATATTTTTAAAAAATCAATTTAGTTAAACAAAGTCAACAAAGAAAATAAACACCATCAGAATTCATATTAGAAAGGAGATTGAATACAGCATGTATAAGTTGGCATAAGAAATGCAAACATTGACATTTACAAACAGGAAGCATAACAGTAAAAACAATGTGTGTGTGTGTGTGTGTGTGTGTGTGTGTGTTGTGTGTTTGTGTGTGTGTATGTGTGCGCATGCAAGCACACACAAACTTATTAAACAAAATTCAGTGGAAGGCAATCTGTATTGACACAGGACAGTGCATGTCAATGCAAACATCAAAACTAAATTATTTGGCAGTATTAATAATACTAAATTTTAAATGATAATTTCTAAATATCTATGCTGGAGTGAACAAATGAGTTTAAAGACATGCTGTTGTCTATGTAGCAGATCTCCCTTCCACATAGTATTGATATTGTTCAATGAGAGTTCAAAAGCAAATATATCTTAGCACCACTGTGGTTGTAGGAATTGCCAGAACAAAACTGAAAACTCTGAACTGCCTTCAAGATAGGAGGTATCTTCCAGAGCCTGTTTAGGAGAGGCAGTTATAACTGATCTAGGTCGTTATAATGTTAGTATATCATTGCTATACATCCAATAAGCTGACCTGCCAACTTTTGTTATTCCAGATTGAAGGAGATAGTTGTAATAACACTTTGAATACACCATACAAAACACTACTTGTCACAGCTGTGTAGTTTGCAGAGTGCAGTTGGGAAGTTTGGAAACTTGTTATGCAGTAAAGTTCTGTGTTAGGCTGGGCAAAAGCATTTCAGAGACTTATGAAATGCTCCTGACTGCTTATAGATTTATTTTTTCATTGGCACAAGAGGTTCAAGGATAGTAGAGAAGAGTGTGAGACAATGAAAGTAGTAGAAGAGAGAGAGAGACATCAGAACATCAGAACTATAAGAGAAAATACACAATTTTCTGGATGAAGACTGGCATGTGTGGCTATAAAGACAATGAGCATGCAGTTAGGAGTTGATATGGAAACTGGATACAGAATTACTCATGAAAATCTGAACATGTGCAAAATTTGTGCAGTCTGCTCAGTGACAGCCACCTAGGTAACCAACTATTTGACAGAGATGAGCATCAAAACTGTCCCTCACTCTCCCTACAGTCCAGACATTGCTACCTGTGATTTTTTTTTATTGTTCTCCAAACTGAAGATGGAGATGAAAGGAGACTGTAGTAAGGGTCCTAGACACCTTCATTTTTGAAGACTTCTATGGGGCCTTCACAACATGCTTGAAGCACTACAAGTGCATTGAAGTCAGAGGATCCTACTGTGAAGGTGATTAGAGTTTGGCACTTCCTAGAACTTAATGAAAATGTCTCAAAACTTCTGGAATGCACCTTGTACGAGTTCCTGAATTACAATTAGTTAAATTAACCCTAGTACATGATTGGAGCTGACACTTTTTTTATTAACCCTAGAAGGAAGAAAAGCAAAGTAGACCATAGTAAAATATAAACGGAGAATGTAAAGAATAAAAACAAAACTTAAGAATCAAATTTTCCTGGCTTATTATTTTTGTTTTATCTTTTACTTGTTTCAGTCATTAGACTACGGCCATGCTGGGGCACTGCCCTAATGAATTTTTAATCAAATTAATTGACCTCAGTACTTATTTTTTAAAGTCTGGTACTTATTCTATTGGTCTCTTTTGCCAAACCACTAAGTTATGAGGACATAAACACTCCAGCACTGGTTGCCAAGCAGTGGTGGGGACCAAGACAAACACAATCACACACACACACACACATACGATGGTTTCTTTGAGTTTCTGTCTACCAAATCCAATCACAAGGCCTTGGTCAGCATAAGGCTATAGTAGAAGACACTTGCCCAATGTTCCACGGAGTGGGATTGACCCCAGAACGATGTGGCTAGAAAGCAAGCTTCTTCCCACACGGCCACATCTGGCTTAGTAACCATGCTAATAGTAGTGACATGAATACAAGTTTTTTTTTTCTTTATTGCCCACAAGGGGCTAAACACAGAGGGGACAAACAAGGACAAAAGGATTAAGTCGATTACATTGACCCCAGTGCTTAACTGGTACTTAATTTATCGACCCCAAAAGGAGGAAAGGCAGAGTTGACCTCGGCAGAATTTGAACTCAGAACGTAATGGCAGACGAAATACCGCTAAGCATTTCGCCTGGTGTGCTAATGTTTCTGCCAGCTCGCCGCCCTAATGAATACAAGTTTTTGAGGTAGTGTTTTGTTACCAGATCTACTTCCTGATCCTAACCAGTTTAGTTGCCTCAGATAATAGCACATGAATAACAGATTAACATGCAGAGGAGTGTAGCAGTTTTCTTGGAACATTGTTGTTGGCACTCCGTCACTTACGACGTCGAGGGTTCCAGTTGATCCGATCAGCAGAACAGCCTGCTCATGAAATTAACGTGCAAGTGGCTGAGCACTCCACAGACACGTGTACCCTTAACGTTGTTCTCGGGGATATTCAGCATGACACAGTGTGACAAGGCTGACCCTTTGAATTACAGGCACAACAGAAACAGGAAGTAAGAGTGAGAGAAAGTTGTGGTGGAAGAGTACAGCAGGGTTCACCACCATCCCCTGCCAGAGCCTCGGGGAGCTTTAGGTGTTTTCGCTCAATAAACACTCTCAACGCCTGGTCTGGGAATTGAAACCGCGATCCTATGACTGCAAGTCTGCTGCCCTAACCACTGGGCCATTGTGCCGCCACCTTCGAACATTATTGTACAAGAAAATAGTGTGTGATGGAAAGAATTGTATAGCACAAAAAAATGTATATATTTTAATAGTACCTACTATTTTGTGTTAATTATCCAACAACAGAGTAAAACAGTTACAGAAATATCAGTACTACATCAGTAATACGCTCTGATCTTTATTCATCTGGTTGAAGAAGCACTTGACACAAGCCTCATCATTAGGAAACCATGGTGTAAAATATTTGAACATTAATGAGGACATATTTGTTACCATTTTACGATATGGAACATAACATAAGTAATCTTATGAATATAAGAAGCACTTCTCACAAAAAGGCACAAGCAGGCCATCAATAGTAGATTAGATTTAGGCCAATAGCTAATATAATCCAACTACCATAACAGCTATTTGCTATTACTATACTATTAATACTAGTGATAATAATAATCCTTTCTACTAAAGGCACAAGGCCTGAAATCTGGGAAAGGGGACCAGTCGATTAGATCAACCCCAGTACCTAACTGGTACTTAGTTTATTGACACCGAAAGGATGGCAGGCAAAGTCAACCTTGGCAGAATTTGAATACAGAACACAGTGACAGATAAAATACTGTTAAGCATTTCGCCTAGGATTCTAATGATTCTGCCAGCTTGTAGTCTTTTAATAATACTACTGATAATAATAATGGTTTCAAATTTTGACACAAGGCCAGCAGGTCAATCATATCAAGGATGAAAGGCAAAGTTGATCTTGGCAGAATTTGAACTCAGAATGTAAAGACGGATGAAATGCCACTAAGCATTTTGTATGGTGTGCTAACGATTCTGCCAGCTCACCACCTTACAGAGATGCCTAATAATACCCCTATTAATACCACTGCTGCTGCTAAAACTGTTACTGTTACAACTACCACTCTTCCTCTTCCTCTTCCTTCACCTCCTCCTCCTCCTACTACTACTACCACAGACTGTGTTGCTGTTACTGTTGTTGATACTATGACTATAGCAACAAATAGTAAACCTCTGATATTTCTTCAACTGTTTTCTACAGTTGATGGGTATCATACCCGAAATATAAGGAATCATTAAATTATACATTTTTTCCAATAAATTTCCTCTAAATTCATTTAACTTGTCATTTATACTTATATAGACATACATTCATTCATACATTCCCATACACACATATTATCTATGGTATATATTTTTTATACATATACATACATATTCACACACACAATCATTCACACACATACATATTTCTTTAAACTTTAATGTGGTCCTGTTCTTTCTAATATAAATATTTCATTTCTCTTAAGGAAGTTTACAACTTGCTCAGCTTTCTCTCTCTCTCTCTCTCTCTCTCTCTCTCTCTCTCTCTCTCTCTCTCTCTCTCTCTCTCTCTCTCTCAGTATCACTCATGTACATAAGGTTTTCTTTCTACTTCCTTTGGCCTCTCTCTCTCTCTCTTTCAGCCTCCTATCATTTTCATAAACTATAGGCCCTTTAAATTATATCACTTTGGACACTACTACCATCACACATATATTTATGATGAGTGAAAATGAAAACAAACCAAGATAAGCACCAAAATCTTTGTTTTCTTATCTTTTAATTTCTACCACATTCATTCACTACTTTATCTTCTTATATGTTAAATTTTCTTTTTTGACTCTTCTTTAAACTTTAAAATGGCTTTCATCTTTCTAATATTAATATTTATTTATTTATTGAAGTTTTGGAGCTTACTTGCTGTTCTCTTTAATTTCAGTATTTCTTCTCTCTTATAAAAGCTTGTTGTATGCTTGCTCACAATGAATCCAACCACCCATACCAGAAATGCTTCTCTCTTCTCTCACCTGTTCCACTTTCTCCACGTATGGCATCATCCTACCAGCGTTGGTAATTAAAGAGACAGCAAAGCCAAGCACCCGTAACTTCAGTAACGTTATTCTTTTACTTGTTTCAGTTATTTGACTGTGGCCATGCTGGAGCACCACCGTTAGTCAAGCAAATCGACCCCAGGACTTATTCTTTGGATGCCTAGTACTTATTCTATCGGTCTCTTTTGCCGAACCGCTAATTTACGGGGACATAAACACACCAGCATTGGTTGTCAAGCAATGCTGGGGGGACAAACACAGACACACAAACATATGCACACACACACTCACATACATACATACATACATACATATATATATATATATATATATATATATATATATATATATATATATATATATATATATATATATATACATATATACGACGCGCTTCTTTCAGTTTCCGTCTACCAAATCCACTCATAAAGCTTTGGTCAGCCCGAGGCTAGAGTAGAAGACACTTGCCCAAGGTGCCACACAGTGGGAATGAACCCGGAGCCATGTGGTTGGTAAGCAAGCTACTTACCACACAGTCACTCCTGTACCTAATAACATGTTAATAACATTAGGAATACTTCTTATCTATTGATAAGAGTTGTAAGCTATACAATCTGCGGCAGATGCAGCAACTGTTGAAGAATGACCAAAGGAATAAATGATAACAAACGAATTAAATGTGATAAAAAATGTGTACTAATCTACCAACTGTTCGCAAAGCATTGACCAAGTATTTTTATTCTTCTCAGGTGCAGAAATCTTCAAATGAAAATGAACCAACTATCCCTGAAGATATTCTCCACTTTCTGATGAAAGGTAACACTGGTAAGATTGTGGAAATGGTATAGTGGAGATGAATGGATGGATACTGTGTGCAAAAGGTAAGGTGAAAAGGATCTTCAACTAATCTCCTCACAGGCAGGAGACAGCATTACAAAGTCGTCTGCGTGTGTAATAGAGACAACAGTGTTGAGTAAGCATGCTATTGGCTGAGAAATGGATAGAGAATGTAATCGAGGTAGCCAGGTTGTGTGATAGGATAATTTAATTGAATTTAGTTATACATACATACCAACATGCATACATACATGTGTACATGCATGTATGCATGCATACACACACAAATGCATACATGCATACACACACATACACTCATACACACACACACACACAAACTATGTTGGTAACAAAACAAGAAGAAAATTTTAACATGTGCTGTAGAATTAAACTTTTAATTAAATGAAATATAAAATGACAAAGTTCACAATCACCAACTTCAACTTGGGAAAAATTAACAAAAATATATGGAAATTCCACATTTCAAATCTTTGAGGGGAGATTAATAACTTTAAAATACAAACTCAAAACACTGAGTTGAACTTTTTTTATAACTTGAACATTTTTTATCAGAAAAAATACTACAAGTCATAATTAATCAGGTTACTTCTGATCCAATGCTGTACAATGAAGAATGAAGAAAATCAATATCTTCATAAAAAGAACCGTTTTCATTAAGATCTTAAATCATTTTCATGGTTAGATCTGGAATGAAAAGACTGATTTTAATCAGAATGCAGCTTGGATTGATGCAATCAAGAAGGATGCTGTAACAATATCAATAGTAAAACTTACATAATCAATTTTGAAACGTTTGTGGAAGCTGTAGCAAAATTGCATGTTGGGAAGGTACCAGGAAGTGACCTAATAATCAGATATTGGCAGAAGATGCTGATATTCTACAGAAAATTACTAATATACATATCTAAGAGAATTATGGAAGACCAGACTGACATACCAATAGCTTGCCATAGCACAGTCTAATTTGTAGCTAAGAATGGTAATACTGATTTGGCAGAAAACTATGGAGCCATTGCTTACTTAAACCTTATGTATAAATTTAACACAAGCTTTTTCAAACAATTCCTTCACAACCATTGCAAGTCCAACAGTGACAGATGAGTAGACTGGTGCAACTTTTGATAAAATACTTAAATGCACATACATACATATACATACACATAATGCATATATGTAGTTATTTACTTTTCCACTAACTTCAGTCAGTGGATTGTAGCAATGGTGGAGCATTGCTTTGAAGGGGTTTAATTAAATGATTCAATCCCAGGACTTGCTCTAAGTCTGGTACTTATTCTATCATTCACTTCTTGCCAAACAGCTAAGTTACAAGGACATAAGCAATCCAGTATTGATTATCAAGTGGTAAAGGACAGTCATACATACACACACACACACATCATATGAAGTTGTCTAAACAAAGACAGAGTGACCTGAGAATATTACACCAGACTTAGGAAAATATGGCAGTAGGAGATTTTCCCTTGATTACATGACAACATCCTACAATGCAAATAACAATACAGGTGCTTATATCGACATTTGGGGTACTTGGCTTCTCTGTGGAGCAAATCTACACTAGAAACATTAAAACCCACAATATCCTGATCTCAGTGTAAACTTCCACAGAAACAGTGGTTTGGAAGGGTCTAAGAATAAACCAAGGAAGCAGAGGTTTGAGATCAGTGCAGGCACTCTTCAAAAGATATATATCTCAGACAGCACCTTCTAAACAACAACAGCAAAAACGAATTCAAAACTCTAATGCTGACATGCAAAGATGGCAACATCCCAGAAGTTAACAGTGAGCTCCTCAGGAAGTACTCTCTTCCTGACATTCTTCTACACAACTTCAAAACAGCTGAACTAATATTCCTCAAAGAAGACTAGGGTGGGAAATGCTTAGTGTACCAAAAAAAGGACTGTGCATGGTTATGTATCCTGAAGACAGGAAGGTAACATCAATATCAATATGAAGTGCAGCTTTCCTTTGGACTTACAACTGCTATATCATATCACAGTTTGAAGGCTATGTGTTTGCAATTCATGAGCAGCAAAGTACTACAAAATACCCAATAAACAAAAGAAAGTGAGTGAAGCCTTTGGAGCCACTAGATGTAACTAAAAAAGTTACTTATGTCACATTTCTGTGGATGACATCACATGTGATTAGTAGATGCCCCAAAATTTTATCAAAGTACTACTTCATCAAACTACTATCACTAAAATAATCTACAAAGCCATCGAAGGAAAATGACTGTCCTGAGATAAATACAGAGAATAATCTGTTAAATGAACACATATATAAACATCAATACAATTGTGGCATATATGCTGCAATGTACCTCTACATAGTGGCATATCATTATTTATTTTTTTAAAAACCTGAAGACTTGAGGATTCAATATAACATGTTGCATAATCTTATAGATATTGCACATCTGTACATGCTTACTTGTATGATGCTACATCACATTAGAATTTCTCGATGAAACATTTGTAGATATACCATAAAATCCATTTGTCTGTTTCATTATTGTATTATTCCAAGTTTCATTTAACTTTGTATACTCTGGGATTTGTGGAATATCAAATACCAGTGAATTTCCCTTCATTGATTCCTCCTTTGCTAAGGAAATGGATAATTCAGTCTGTTGAATTGTGTCACATTTTCTAGCCATCATTCATGGTGTGCTTCACGTTGATCTGCCTTCATCTATTCAATAAATCCTCATTGGCCGTCTTGCACTGTGTTCCCATTATAGCAGGAACTGCCTAATTGTAATCTCTGCCAGATTCCCATTAAAACCCTAGAGAACACTATGCATAGAAGAAGAAGATAAAATACTAAAAATAGATTGCTGATCACATTGCAGCTTTGTAATTAAGTGTTTTTCTGACTCTTTCTTAATGGTGACCCCTATAGCTGGTTTGAATTGTGAAAAGAAACATTTTTTTTTTTAGATGAACCCAACACTTCGTCTGGTAAATGAGCATGGCCTAGACACTCTACATCTGAGGAAATTGGTGATATTTATTTTTTGTATGAAGGTGACTAATAATTTCAACTAATTTACTCTTACATCAGCAGAGAGTATTATTAAACTGTGTAATGCTGGGACTCTATCTTGAAGAATTTTAGTCAAATGAAATGTCTCTAGGACTTACTTTTATTTTTGTAATTACTGGTACTTATTCTATCAGTTTTTTTTGCCAAACTGCAAGTTACAGGGACATAAACAGACTGCCATCAGTTATTAAGCAATGATGGGGTGGACAAACACAAATACACACACATACACACTCATATATGACTGGCTCCTTTCAGTTTCTGTCTACAAAATCCACTCACAAGGCTTTGATTGGGCTCAAGCCTATTGTAGAAGACTCTTTACTAAGGTGTCATGCAGTGAGACGGAGCCCAGAACCATGAGGTTGGGAAGCAGCACCTATGTGCATATTTATATATATATATTTATATTTGCAAATATATACTTATATATATATATATATATATATATATATATATATAGGGAGAATTCATAAAAAAACAAAACACAAAGACAGGTGGTGTAGATAACAAACATGCATTATTTTAACATTTAGGAAGTGAAAAAGTCTTTATTGTTTTGAGCCTACGCTCTTCCACAGAAAGGAACACAGAAAGAAACAAGGAGAGAAAATAAAGAATGTGTAGTGGCTAACGATCTATCATGGCGAATGCCAGACAGAGGTGTCACACAGGGGAGCAAGGAAGAAGGGGAGATAATAAAGTGGCAGTGATCCCAAACCGAAGGTGCCTGTGCATGTGTCTAAGAGAGCATGTATGTGCATGTGGGAGAGGGCTGGTGACCTTGACATGTGCATGTGTGTATGTGTAGGTGTGTGGATGATGGTGTGGGGCTGGGAAGGGGTCAGTGATAGTGTGTGCATGGTGGTGTGATGTGGTATTGTGTGGTATGGTGTGGTGTGGTGTGGTGATGTTGGAGAGGTAAGGTCAAGTGCAGCAGCATGGGCAGGAGCAGGGGAACAAGCCAGGCTGGGAGGTTGGGTTACACACACACACATATATATATATGCATGTATGTACGTGTGTATATTTACAATACCTTCTTCCCAATTTCCATTCAACAAATTCACTCACAGAGCATTGGTCAACCTAGGGCTATATTAACAAAATGTTGCTCAGTGCTCTGGTACTTAACCTAAAGCAACAATATTGCATACCAAACTTCTTAACCACACAGTTATGCTTGTGCCATGTGCATATGTATACATACATATATATGTGTGTGTGTGTGCAGATATTTTGAGCATCTCTACAGTGATTCCTGACGTGCCGGGGGCTTTCCCGGTCTTCATACTCTTAATTGCTTTATCTACTCTGGTACTATCAACTCGGGTAGCTGGTCCCTCTATTGGGTCGACATACGGCAGGTTCTCTTCCTCCCATTCATTCTCTTTATTAAGCAATCTATCGTAGTGGCATCTCCAGACCTCTTTCTTTGCCTCCTCATTTAGTGCAAGCGTACCATCATCCATGCGAACACATTTCTCTCCTACGACATCACTATTCTCTCTCCTACACTGTCTTGCAACACGAAATACCTCGAGTCTTTGGTCCTCACGGCGCAGAACATTGGCAAATCTTTTCTTATCTGCTTCCCCTCTGGCTAAATAAACCTGTCGCCTAGCCTCCCTTCTGGCACATTGGTACAATTCCCTGCTACCACCATTCTTTCAGTCCTTCCAAGCCTGTTTCTTTTGTTTAATAGCCCTGTCTACCTCCTTGTTCCACCACCACGTTACTCTGGGTCGAGATGGGACCTTACACCAGCCACAGATCTGGTCGGTGGCTTTCAACAGGTTGTCCCGCAGAAATCTCCAATTGTCTTCCACGTTGTATGATGCTATATCCCCTTCTATTTCGTCAAATGCTTCAAGTAACTTGTCTCTAAGTCTCTGTCCATTTGCAGGGTCTTTAAGCTTCCACACCCTTCTCCTCCAAGCCGGTCTAATTCTGGGCACCCATTTTGCCTTGATCCCAAAGTCGCTAACTACTAATCTATGTTGTGGGGTACATTCTTCGCCAGGGTAGGTTTTGGCATTTATAAGCCGCCCTCTTTCCCTATTTCTGGCGAGGATGTAGTCGATTTGGCTAGAGTGTCTGCCGGAGCGGTAGGTGACTAGGTGACTGGCAGGTTTCCTGAAGTTGGTATTGCAGACCATAAGATCGGTTGCATCACAGAACCCCAGCAGTCTGGTTCCCTCCTCATTGCAGGAACCGAAGCCATAGCCTCCATGTATGCCATGGAAGCCTCCAGCACGACGTCCGACATGACCATTGAAGTCTCCAGTCACAAAGAGAAGGTCCCTGTCACTCGTCGATGAGGTAGTTTGCAAGAGGGTGTCATAGAATTGGTCTTTCAGACCATCTGGTAGCCCCGGTTGAGGTGCATAGGCTGAGATGACAGTAGCTAATCTATGACGAAGCACTAGTCTAATCTTAAGTACTCTGTCACTTACTCTAACTACCTCGATTACCTTATCCACCCATTTCTCTGCTAGAAGTATACCTACGCCCCCGACCCCGTCAGTGTTCCCTGCCCCCAGAAAATCTTGTACTTGTGTTCTTTGCCTGTGAGGAACCTCGCAGAACCTCCTCTCCATCTTACTTCCTGGAGCAGCACATATCTACGCGTCTCCGTTCAAGCATCTCAACAATTTCACCAGATCTACCTTTCAGCGTGCCGACGTTGAGAGTGCCAATCCTAACAGTATGGGTGTTGGGGGTGTGGGCCTGTAGCCTGGGAAGGGGAAAATCAGTGTCGTGTACCTGAAAAGAAAACTTGCAATTGGAAGAATTCATAAGCAAAACAGTACCTACAACCTGCAAACATTACACAAACCTTATGCGCTACCCAAAGGTAGGGGAGAGGATGGCTGAGGCCACTAGATGGGTTCCGGGAGACAGCCGAGGATGACAGGATGACAGAGGAATGAACTTCCGGTGGAGGGGGCGGGAGGGCGGGTGTACCACCAACCAGGAGATAGGCCTCTTAATCGTAGATTTTAAATATTTGAAATAATTATTTCTGCAATGAATACACCATACAATTTGTATTACATTTCCCAAGAAGATATCTGTAGAAACATATTATTCAATATGCTTAATAAACTTTTGCTGTCTCAATTCATGCTTAGCATGTCTCAGGTTCTAACTACATGTCAAATGTAAGGAGTGTTTCTTTGTGTGTGTCAGCTTTAGTTGAATAGCTAGCGTGCTTGGTCGTCAGCTACTGTAACAGAAGAAACTGTGCAGTTTTGAACATGAACAAGAACACCAGCAGTGTTGTGGCTGTAGACTTATTGACTAGTTTCTGTAAATATGACCATTAATTAGAGAACAATAGAATTAAAATTTGCTGAATTTTCAAGCAAATTATTAATTAATGGTGCTTTTGAATAATTTATAAACAGCAAGTATTGAAAGATAATGATTTCATTAAACAAAAGAGATTATTTAAAAAGAAGGAAAGAAAGAATTTCATTCCACTTCAATGATGATGATGCTAATGATTGGAAGGAGGGAGTGCTTCATAATGATTGTGACATTAATGCAAATAGATATAGTAATGATTTTTTTTTATTGTGCTCAATGGGATATGCATGGTGATGATGGTGAACAAGTTATGCAGTTTTACATCTGTTTTTCAAATTAGTAATGGGCGGTATGGCATTTACAAATTTGGACATTTGAATATTTTGAAAAAACATTTTTACAGCAGAATGTTTTTACTACTACTACTGCTACTATTACTACTACCACCACCACCACTACCACCACCACTACTACTGCTGCTGCTACAGGATAATGCTTTTCATGTTGCTGAATGACTTTGGCTATCCCTGATTACATATGGAGATCCAGTATTCCAGACATACATGCATATATGTATGTAAACATATATATATATGTACATACACATACCCACACACACACAAATATATGTATGAGAGTGTGTATATACATATATACATGAGTACATACATACACACACACAAATATATGTATGAGTGTGTGTATATACATATATGCATTGGTACATACACACATAAATGTATGTGCATATATATACATATATGTATATATATATATATATATTATGTGGCCTGTGTTTTCTGTACTTTGGTTATTATTATTTTTTGTCTACGTTTTGTTTGCAATGTCCTGTACCCAGATATGCACCTATATATACAGGTAGATGTAGGTATGCACATACTTGTACGTATATATGCATATACTCATTTATTATTTGTTTTATATATATATATATATATATATATATATATATATATATATATATATATATATATATATATATATATATATATGTGCATATATATATGTATGTATGTATGTATGTATGTATATTACGCCACTCTACTCTTGACTGGATATCATCATAATCCATCCCTGACTCTTCCACTTCTTCTCGTCCTCCTCCTACCTTTCTTCTTTCTACTTCCCATTCCAATATCTGACCATGTGTGCATCATTGACGATTTTCTTTCTCTGTCTTCCCTTCTTTGGACTTTTCCTATATTTTTGATGAAGTGCTCCACTCGAAACGTGAAATCCTCTTTCTTTTCTTTCCTTTCCTGAGCGTCCAATAACGCTGTACTTATTCCATGTCCTCGCGTTGTTGTTTTTCATGCTTTTCTTGCTTGTTCATGTTTGAATTGACTATATATATATATATATTCTGTTGTGTCTGGGAAGGGTCATTTTTTTATAGTGCCTTAAAATTTAACACACTCACCGGTAAAATTTCCACTTATTTTTCTTTTTATTTTCCTAAAATTTTCATTGCATCTTGCAACCTTATCAATAGTCTTGACTATTGATAAGATTGGAAGACGCAGCGAAAATTTTAGGAAAATAAAAAGAAAAATAAGTGGAAATTTTACCGGTGAGTGTGTTAAATTTTAAGGCACAATAAGAAAATGACCCTCCCCAGACACAACAGAATATGCTTCAACACACGAAATCACATAAAAAATCTTGCAAACCAAATCCCAAAACGAAATGTATATATATATGCCTACATATACACCACACACATGCTCACTAACACACCATGTTTCTACCTGGTTAATAATAATACAGTTCCCACCAGCGATACTTTAGTTTATTGTATAGAGTTAAGCATCATAATCTGGGTATATCAGATTTTCTACATTGTCATTTTTGATTCCTCTAAGTCACAACAATATGGTAAAATAATTTTGACGATAATGAGCAAATTGATTTTCTCTCTCTGCACTTATCATTAGGTTTAATATTTCAAAATAGCAATTACATAATTCGCTGAGGAAGCAAGCTACATCCTTTTAATATTCTAGTGGTTCTTTGTACTGAGTTTTTCAGTTTAATTTTGTAAGTGACCTATGTGAAGCCTTTCATAGTAAGTGTACTGTTACGTGTTCTTTGTAGTTTATTGTAGAGAGACTAGAGGTTCATATGAGTTCTGATATATTTTTGGATGGATCTAATATATATTTCATACTCTTGTGCTGGTTGAATAGGATGAATAGGATTCTTTTGATTGCTTCTTACTGATTGTTTATGCATCCTTATGCATTATTTTTACACCCCTCTGTGTTTGCTTTGGTTTTGTGAAGTTGCTGGTAATAATCAATAGTCTTGTCTTTAATGTGTGCATGAAGCTTATGCTGTTAAGTGTGATGTTTGGTTGTCTCTCATTATATTTAATGTTAGTGGTAAGAAGAGATATAGCTACTATTGCTGCTGTTGTTAAAACCCAAGCCAGATCTGACTGAGTAGAATTATGACCAAAAGCATTCTAGGTATGATCTATTTCATTCTCTTACTATGAACAATAAACCAAGACAAAATTATCCAAGTTCTTTTTCCTAAGACATTAGAATGTGAAAACAGATTATTTGGCTGCTATTTCTATTTCTAGGTAGTAAATTCACTCTAAACAGGTTCCCGCTGATTTTATTAGGGACTACTTTTAGTTCATTTATATGGGACAAGAGTTCCAGTGTAGGAGCTGTATGAAAATATGTCATTTGAGAAGAATAAAAATTTATTGCTTCATACCATTTAAGCAATTACTGATTTTAGACGTAACACTGTACTTTATGTATGTTCTGGTGAACTGAGAGATATCTTACCAACCATGTGCTTACTTTGTTTATTAGGAAGGCATCTAATATCTTCTTTAGGAATAGGCCGTTGGGAATAAAGTTTTCTCAACAATAGTTAAAAAAGTGCCTGTTTATTCTTTTACTTTTTTATTATATTTTTTCTCCACTTTTGTTAAACTACCATTCATTCTTTCTCTGAAGTTTAAAAAATGCTGTAGTAGTCAAGTGCTTGAGTGTAAGGGTTTGAATTCAAATTCAATGGAAGAATTGTTGATGAAACAAATGTGTATTTATCTCAGAATTATTAGTGTAGTCATAGGAATCATGTGGATCTGTGTAATTTTATTCCAGTTTCTTTTGTTAAGGATTTAGAATGATTATTCTGTTCCAGTTCTTTATTGAGGATTTGATAATGTTAAAGACATTGGTCTGAACAATATTTGTTTTAAGCCTTAAGTGATTTTTGTGTGTATAGTTATGCTTCCAGTGGGCCCTAAGGCTTCGAGTTTTTTTTTATATAAATTATTAATACTTTCTGTTGTCTGATGAAAGAGAACAGTTAAGATACTGGAAGTTATGTTACACATTGCATTTTTTGTGTTTAGACTTCTTTGAATGTTTTCTGGCAATATATAGTTTGGAAAAGTGTTTGATAAGAGAATTTAATTGTTGTTGAAGTGTTGGTGTTATTTGAAGTGGGTATTGCAGCATAGGATGTGGTGTAGCCATTATTAGATTTGTTCATGCTGTTATTACTTTCTAAATATTTTATTGCTTGTTTTCGTGATTTTCAGTTTGCATTTTCTTCTCTTTGATATACTTTCTATGTTGCCACTTTCCATAGTTTCATAATGCGAAGTTCCTTTTAATGTTATTATTGTTATTACTTCCACCTATGCAAAGGCGGAGGTATTGTTTTCATTTGTGTTTGTGGTTTGCTTGTTTGTCCGTGGACAAAATATCTCAAAAACCATTGGGTGGATTTAGATGAAACTTTCAGGGATGTTTGGCTTTGTGACTGGCACAGTCTCGTTAGATTTTGGGATCGATCCGGTACCGGACAAGGGTTCTGAATTATCTTCTATTTTATAAAATAGAGATGTGTGCATATTCACTTTTAATGTGAAAACGGCTTCACTAATTACTTCCATACTTCTGATGCATGAATAATTTGACCGTGGACATATAATATAGGCTTTATTTGATGTTTTTAATAAAATCTAAAAAAAATAAAAACTATTGCTTTTTATATTACATTCACATCTTTCAATGATTTTTAAATATTTACTTCCGGTTTTCTACCGTCAGTGACGTAACATATCTCTTTATGTATATCTCTCTATCTATATCTCTTGTTTTCATTTTCATTTTTCAGACACTGTTCTTTTCACTTTCAATTTTCATACGCCATTGTTTCACTTTCATGTTATTGTTTTCACTTTAAGTCAAAATTTTGAATCGCTATTTACAAACAAACGACAAAGTACTGACAGAAAGAAGTTCACAGTTACTGATGTAAGTAATTTCATAATTTACTGACAGAAGTATCTTCATTAATTTCACTTCAATCCGTACGGTTTCGTATTTTTCTGTTGTCGACAGTTTCTTTCTGGTTCCTTCTATACTGGCTCTTTGCTTCACTGTGATAAATTTCGCTTCAACCCATACAATACTTTATTGGTAATTTTCAAGTTTAGGGAGGTAAAAAAAGTAAATAAAAATATACAAGGGAAATAACTTAACGTTTTACTAGTATTATCAGTACTACTCAGAAATGTGTTTTTTTTTTTTAGCTGTTTATAAATAAATCACACGTGTTTTTTTTTTAACAATTCCGCATAGTACTAAACAATCCTCGCAGGTAAACTTATTCCTAATAAACCGACTGCGCGCACACCATTCCAGCATTTTGTGTCTTGAACTGCTGCATAATTCACTAATATTCTTCTAATATTATTTGACGAGTGAGGATTTCATTTTGAGGAACAATAAGTTGTTGTGCAGCCGGTCTTCCACGGATAATACTAGTGAGACGTTAAGTTATTTCCCTTGTATTTTTTATTTACTTTTTTTACGTTCCTAAACTTGAAGATTACCACTTTATTTTCTGCCCGTCATATTAAGAAACACAATTTCCGTTACCAAGTTATTTTCATTGCTTACTATTTTCTGCACTCGTGGATTTCTGTATACATGATATAACCATGCATAGAAAGAAAATATCAAATTTGTTGGTATATTTACTGATTTCTGTCCCCACTCCCACCAAATTTCAATGATCATAACTTTCAGAAAAATAGATATTTTTTAATAAAATGTTCTACGAATATGTGTGTTATCATGTCCATTTCGTATCATGTGTTGTATCTTGTCCATTTGTTATCATGTCCATATATACAATTTTGGGGTGTAAGTGTTTATTTCCATTGTTTACTATCTCCTGCACTCGTGTATTTCTGTATACATATATAACCATACGCAGAAAGAAAATGTCAAATTTGTCGGCATAACTATACATCACCAAATTTTGATAATCATAACTTTTAGAAAAATGGATATTTTTTAATAAAATTTCCTACGAATATGTATTGTATCATGTCTATTTCGAATATATACAATTTTGGTGATGGCGGATTAAGTGTTTTAGGAGGGGGTGGGGGAATTTCTGAAAATTCACTGGAGTCTACTTCAATTCGTCTTCACTTTCAAGAAAATGGATATTTTTTTAATGATATTTTCTACAAATATACCTTGCAATATTATTACATTACATTCACTTCTTTCAAAAAGGTTTCTCAATGTCTACTTCCGGTATTGACATAAAACTGGCCAAGTCTGTCCCTGTCTAATTTTTAATGTTTTCTTCTCAAGTTTTAATTCGCTATTTGTAAACAACTACGATAAATTACTAAAAGAATTATTGGAAAGACTCCCCTCCCCACCATTTTCACCCAAATTTGTTTATTTAAAAATTTTTTTTTGCCAAATATCCCTGTTTTCGGATACGGAGGTTCCAGAGAATTGCCAAAAATCGGCATTGTGAAATTTATTACCTCCTTCCCCCCCCCCCCAATTTCTTCAATTTTGACATTTTCCCCAACACTAACCCTAAAACCCTAACCCTAAAATCCTAACCCTAACCCTAACCCTAACACCATAACCGTAAATACAGAAATGTTTTGAAATTTTTCCCCGAATCATAACATATTTTTCTACGTATTTAGAAAAAAAAATTCTTAAAAAAAAATTTTACAAAATTTTTGGAAATTTTTTCAGAATCATAATCTCCGTATTTTTGGGCATATTTTGAAAAATAAAAAATTTTCTGAAAAAAGTGAAAAGTGAATGAAATGGGGGTTGGGATGGGGTAATTTAGAAATGTCGATTTTTGCCAGTTTTATTTGCAGATTCGTATTCCCCGTAGCCGAAAAGGAGGGGTTTGTGTCTAAAAAAAAAAAATTTAAGGGTGTTTTTTTGGGGGGAAGTCTTGCCGAATTATTTACTAAATTCACAAATTTAACTATTCGGTACGAGATAGTTTTCAACGTGCTTCTATTTATACGAATTTTTTCATTCCATGTCCATCTCATTCATTGTTTGCAAAGTTCTCTCTCTGACATTACTAATCATTCTGAGACTAACAAGATCTGATGAAATAAAAGCATGCATTAAGTCTTCACACCTATGGAATAAAGTACTGAAATTCTCCTTCAATACTAATGTGCAAGCTTTATTACATGGGGACCAATGTGCAAAACAGTTTCCAACCTGGCTTCTCCAATTACAAAATGGGAAAATACCATTTGATGGGAATGGTGATATCAGTTTGCCTCATTTGCTATCATGGTGAATTTCCCAGACTTAAGTAATAATGATAATTCACGTAAATGGTTGTGTGAAAGAGCAATGCATACTCTAAAAAATGGCATAGTAGCAAGAATTAACCATAAATTAATGAATAAGATTCCAACACTCATTAGGAAGTACAAATCAGTTGATTCAGTCCTTGATGAAAATCAGGTTGTCCATTACCCAACAGACTTCATTAATTCTTTGGAGCCACCTGGAATTCCACCACAAACTTTTTCTGAAGGTAGAATTCCCAATAATGCTTCTAAGAAATATAGATCTTCCTAAATTATGCGATTGGACAAGGTTGTTTGTGAAGACATTATCACCCAAAGCTACCATTATCACTGGATGTGCCTCTAGGGAAGAGGCTTTCATTCCAAGAATTACAATCAAATCAACAAACATGCCCTTTCAGTTCAAATGAACACAATTCCCAGTGCAACTTCACTTTGC